>NC_064640.1:884505655-884807355 GCF_023864345.2 Schistocerca serialis cubense | reverse complement strand
TTAAATTTCCGATGTTTTACTTTACTCGCAAAAAGAATAAACTGAAATAATGATCAATACATTGCGCTCACAAATATTTTCATAACATGCACGAAAAGGAAACGCAAAGGAAAATTTAGAATTGCAAATAAATTTCCGCGAAAGGATTGTACTTACAGCGTCCAGAAGGACTCTGTAAATAACTTTCCAAGAGGGAATTGTAATTAAAGTGTTCTGACTCCGCATTCTGGTAGTTTCACTTCGACCTTCGAGTAGCTCACGGCAGCTAATGAAACCTTGAGATGTCTATTTTTATCGTCAAGGAAAAGTATTTTATCAAGAAGCTTCAAAACTAACCTTATCTCATCGAGAGAGAGAAAAAAATCACATCCCAAGAAGACTGCACTAAAATACATCCCATTGTGCATCACCAAACATCCTCACCAATATTTGGTAAAATGATGCACTGCCGGTCCCGGCAGAGGTTCGAGTCCTCCTTCGGGCATGGGTGTGTGTGTTTGTCCTCAGGATAATTTAGGTTAAGTAGTGTCGAAGCTTAGGGACTGATGACCTTAGCAGTTAAGTCCCATAAGATTTCACAGACATTTGAACATTTTTTTGATGCACTGCCAATGTTTTACCGCCAAACTGTGCGATGAGAGAGGACCATTTATAATTGTAAACCAAGTTTGTTTTTCTATAGAAACTTTTAAACATCCACGTAATAGTAAAGAAGCGGAGTTTACAACGTGTGGAATATGCCATTACTGTTTCCCCTGTTTTTACGATACTTCGTGGTATTGTGATTAGCGTTGCTGACTCTCTTGGGGTCCTAGGTTCGATTTCCGGTCGGGTCTGCGATTTTCTGCGCTCGGAACTGGTTGTGTCTGCTGTCGTCATCATCATCAACACGGAAGTCGCCTCAGGGGCGTCAACCAAAGACCGCCGAATCCTCCAGAAGATGGATCCCGTCCACAAATGCCACACGCACATTTCTTTCTCTCCGCAGCATGTGTAAGCCATCGACTGTACAATAACAACAATACCTAATTTTACATACGAAGCTCTCGCGCATGCCTCAGAATCCCTTCCCAGAAATTTATTTGCAATCCCAAATTTTCCTTTGCATTCCATTTTCACGCCTTTTATGAAAATATTAATAAATACGAGATATTTGTATTCATTTTCCGTTAAAGTGACTTAAAAACTGAAAGTAAAGAAAGTTTCTGCGTAGGAACACAACCCTCCAACTCCCGAATTACTATTCTGTACTCTTTCCGCTGCACCAACCGTTGACTAAAGACCTCATGTCTCGCCAGACCCGCGCCAAAAGACTTTTTTTTTTTTTTTTTTTTTTTTTTTTTTTTTTTTTTTTTTTTTTTTTCGAAACGCTAGAGGCCATCTGGAACTCCCGTTTCCATCACTTTCATTTCTGGCCAAGCCTTGCATATAACACGAATTTGGACGAAATCGGTGATAAATAGGTGCGGTCCCCCTGTAAGATTTCAAGCTTTTCAGTGAGATATATTTGTTTTCGGATGAGAAATCTACATACGAATAGATATATTCTAATTTTGGTCACCGCACTTCATCAACTGTTCTTCAAGATAGTAGAACCTCTCGCTGAAGTGCGATTCTGGAATTTCTGAAAAATTCCCATGGACGTCATAGGGCAGCAAAGTAACCATGCTGACATTCGCGATCATCGAGTTAGGAAAATCTCGGAAAACTTAAATCACACAAGGCAGACTATGGTCTCGGCCGCTCTCCTCCCGACAGGAAGTCCAATGTTCTATACGCTACCCCACCTCGCTCTTTGAATGTTAAGACACGTACAGATTAGTCAACAGCAAATTTATTAACATTTCGCCGGCCATCTCATATATATATATATATATATATATATATATATATATATATATATATATATATATATATATATATATATATATACAGGGTGTTTCAAAAATGACCGGTATATTTGAAACGGCAATAAAAACTAAACGAGCAGCGATAGAAATACACCGTTTGTTGCAATATGCTTGGGACAACAGTACATTTTCAGGCGGACAAACTTTCGAAATTACAGTAGTTACAATTTTCAACAACAGATGGCGCTGCAAGTGATGTGAAAGATATAGAAGACAACGCAGTCTGTGGGTGCGCCATTCTGTACGTCGTCTTTCTGCTGTAAGCGTGTGCTGTTCACAACGTGCAAGTGTGCTGTAGACAACATGGTTTATTCCTTAGAACAGAGGATTTTTCTGGTGTTGGAATTCCACCGCCTAGAATACAGTGTTGTTGCAACAAGATGAAGTTTTCAACGGAGGTTTAATGTAACCAAAGGACCGAAAAGCGATACAATAAAGGATCTGTTTGAAAAATTTCAACGGACTGGGAACGTGACGGATGAACGTGCTGGAAAGGTAGGGCGACCGCATATGGCAACCACAGAGGGCAACGCGCAGCTAGTCCAGCAGGTGATCCAACAGCGGCCTCGGGTTTCCGTTCGCCGTGTTGCAGCTGCGGTCCAAATGACGCCAACGTCCACGTATCGTCTCATGCGCCAGAGTTTACACCTCTATCCATACAAAATTCAAACGCGGCAACCCCTCAGCGCCGCTACCATTGCTGCACGAGAGACATTCGCTAACGATATAGTGCACAGGATTGATGACGGCGATATGCATGTGGGCAGCATTTGGTTTACTGACGAAGCTTATTTTTACCTGCACGGCTTCGTCAATAAACAGAACTGGCGCATATGGGGAACCGAAAAGCCCCATGTTGCAGTCCCATCGTCCCTGCATCCTCAAAAAGTACTGGTCTGGGCCGCCATTTCTTCCAAAGGAATCATAGGCCCATTTTTCCGATCCGAAACGATTACTGCATCACGCTATCTGGACATTCTTCGTGAATTTGTGGCGGTACAAACTGCCTTAGACGACACTGCGAACACCTCGTGGTTTATGCAAGATGGTGCCCGGCCACATCGCACGGCCGACGTCTTTAATTTCCTGAATGAATATTTCGATGATCATGTGATTGCTTTGGGCTATCCGAAACATATAGGAGGCGGCGTGGATTGGCCTCCCTATTCGCCAGACATGAACCCGTGTGACTTCTTTCTGTGGGGACACTTGAAAGACTATGTGTACCGCCAGAATCCAGAAACAATTGAACAGCTGAAGCAGTACATCTCATCTGCATGTGAAGCCATTCCGCCAGACACGTTGTCAAAGGTTTCGGGTAATTTCATTCAGAGACTACGCCATATTATTGCTACGCATGGTGGATATGTGGAAAATATCGTACTATAGAGTTTCCCAGACCGCAGCGCCATCGGTTGTTGAAAATTGTAACTACTGTTATTTCGAAAGTTTGTCTGCCTGAAAATGTACTGTTGTCCCAAGCATATTGCAACAAACGGTGTATTTCTATCGCTGCTCGTTTAGTTTTTATTGCCGTTTCAAATATACCGGTCATTTTTGAAACACCCTGTATATCACAGTCAATGGCGTAACATGGCTATTTTCTGTATTTGGCACATCTCATCATACACAGGTCTTAACAATTGTGCCACCTTGCTCGTTTTATTTGCCGTATCGACTCAATTTGTTTTGCATGTCGTTATGACGGAGGGAATGTTAGTTCAGTATCATCTTCTGCATCCATGATATATAATTCAATGTCAACTCTACCGCACAACTGTATCTATCAGCAGAAATGTATGTCTTTAATACCAAACGTCGTCCTATTATCCCTTCACTTAGTTCCAGCAGCTGTTTGAAATACTTTTTAATGTTACTGCATTACTTTATTCTGCAGTATCTGTATAAAGCAAGACATATAAAATGTTTAAAAGCTCTGTCAACCCAGTTTTTGATGAAGATGGAATCTACAGCTTTATATCTTCCTGTCGCCGAAACACTGTTGCATAGCTGTACAAAAAAGTATACGTTAAAAGCATTGCAATTATTATTTTTAGGTTCATCGAGTATATTTTTGGAATAGACCACGTAAATATTATGTCGTTTCTATTTTAAGCTCTTGCATAAGTGCTAAAAACCGCACCGTCAAATGACAACTTTTCTCAAGTTCAGTTATCTGCGTATACAGGGTGAATTAAACAAACACCGAAAAAGCTTAGAATGTCGAATGGGACAAAAAACTGGTGGTTTTTCAAGGGAAAACTTCTGCATGGTTGCCGCGCTGTCGGAAGGCGCTTAGTTTGTTGAGCAGAACAGACGTTGTTGTAGTATGTGTTTTAGTATATATTGTTGTTGTTTACGTTGTCGTTGTCGTCGTTGTCGTTGCTGTTGTTGTTGTTGTTGTGTTGGTGATGGTTCAAATGGCTCTGAGCACTATGGGACTTAACATCTGAGGTCATCAGTCCCCTAGAACTTAGAACTACTTAAACCTAATTAACCTAAGGTTCAAATGGTTCAAATGGCTCTGAGCACTATGGGACTCAACTGCTGAGGTCATTAGCCCCCTAGAACTTAGAACTAGTTAAACCTAACTAACCTAAGGACATCACAAACATCCATGCCCGAAGCAGGATTCGAACCTGCGACCGTAGCGGTCTTGCGGTTCCAGACTGCAGCGCCTTTAACCGCACGGTCACTTCGGCCGGCTATAACCTAAGGACATCACACACATCCATGCCCGATGCAGGATTCGAACCTGCGACCGTAGCGGTCGCGCGGTTCGAGTCTGTAGCGCCTAGAGCCGCTCGACCACCCCGGTCGGCTGTGTTGGTGATGGTCTTCTGTCTGAACAGTGGTTTGATGCAGCTTTCCACTCTATTCTGTCCTGTGGAGATCTCTTCACGCCTACATAGTTATTCCGAGCCGGCCGAAGTGGCCGTGCGGTTAAAGGCGCTGCAGTCTGGAACCGCAAGACCGCTACGGTCGCAGGTTCGAATCCTGCCTCGGGCATGGATGTTTGTGATGTCCTTCGGTTAGTTAGGTTTAACTAGTTCTAAGTTCTAGGGGACTAATGACCTCAGCAGTTGAGTCCCATAGTGCTCAGAGCCAGTTATTCCGAACTAAATCCATTTCAGGCTTCTTCCTGAAGTCCAACTTCGGTCTCTCTCTACAGTTTTTGCTTTCCACACTTCAATTCATTACCGGCTTTAACATCTCATGGTGCTTAATTTGTATTGTGTTCCTCATCAATCTACCCCTTCCCTCATTCAAGTTGTGCTATAAAGATCCTTTCTCCGCATTCGATTCAGTATCTATTCTTAATTACTCGGTCTACTACTCTTACCTTCAAAATTCTTCTGCAGAAACACATTTCAAAAGCTTCTGTTCTCTATTTGTCTGAGCTGTTCATCGTCCATGTTTCACATACACTGGAACAAACGCTCCAGACATGTAATTCCAGAAAAGACTCTCTGAAAATTACATTTTTATTCCATGTTGAGATATTTTCTTCCTCAGAATAGCTTTTCTTGCAATTGACAGTCTGCATTTTATACCCTACACTGCACTGTCCTTGGTTATTATATTGTGAGCGAAATTTAAAAAAAAATTGAAACAGTCATCAATCCGATGATTGTTTTGAACACCTCAGCGCTTTGCTAGGCCTGGTCCTGTTGGAGGGGGGACATTTAACAGTTAATTTTTCAGGACAGGACCGATGTCCGGAAAGGCACAGGAATGCTGTTTTTTTTAGTCGCTAGTCCGTGCGTTCATTGTACGCTGACACAAAACAAACCCAAAGTAGATTTGCCGCCACCATTTTCAAAACGTCGAGCATCCCATATGACGTTAAAAAGAAGAGGTCTTAATACGTACACTGCTGTCCATTAAAACTGCAACACTAGGAAGAATTTTAAATAACAAAATTTTTTTCATAGTGTGGCCAATGTATAGCAGCAATAATATGCGTACATGATTACATCGTAGGTATATAAGGATGCGTAATTTAGTGCACGGAGTTGCCTCCTCTGGAAGCAACACTGGCTTTAACCGCAGTGCATATCGAGGATAACTGTGCTTGGATGACAGAAACCGATGTGTCATTCCACGATGCTTCCGCTCTGTGTCAAAGTTCATCGACTGTAGTAAGTTCATCGATCATAGTGGATGGAGAGTAGAGTCCTGCCTGTGTTTCAGCAATCCATGACCAGTTGTTTTCAATGGGTGAGAGATCAGGAAAACGAAGTGGCCATGGCAACAGTCGAACCTCTGAATCAGGTAGGTCTGGACAGCACTGGCAACATGCGGCCTTGCATTATCTTGTTGAAATATGATGTCACGGAGACGTCGAAGATACTGTACAGCCAACGGACCTAATACGTCGGAAATGTAATGCCTGCTGTCCAAATTACCAGAGGTGATCGTGTTAGTTATCCAATGACACCCATTCCATCACGTCAGATGATAGACTCGAATGATGGTGACAAGTACCGACAGCATTCGTTCTCCTCGAAGCTTCCACACGAGGATACATCCACAGCGATGCTATAGGTAGGACCGCGACTCGTCTGGAGAGACGACTTTGAAATCCCCGTGAGTCCAGTGTTGCCGTTTGGCGCATCAGTCTCAACTCTCTCTGTTTCAGTGTCAAGGGAAGCCGGGTTGGGGATCTTTTCTGCCCGGGAACTGGGTGTTTGTGTTGTCCTCATCATTTCATCATCATCATCATTCGTGACAGTGGCTAGACTGGACTGTGAAAAAAATTGGACTGTGTGAAAATGCTGGGGATGATGCGATTCTGTAACATATCAGCGTACCACTCACCCGTCACGGTAGCAGTTACTGACGTTTTTCTGTCCAGCGCCACCTGTCGGACATTTTGTGACTTAGGTTTTTTTGGTCTAATAAAACCCCATGTCATTCCAAGCATGTTTGTCAGTTTTTACCTCTCTATCTACATTATTCCGTGGTTTATTAAGTTTTCAAATTTATACTGACTTTTTGATCACCCGGTATGTAGATTGGAAAAATGTCATTACTGTTATTACACGTTCATTTGACTGTACATCGGTGTATACGCTCGCACCCCCAGCGTGAACTGGGTGGAAAAAAAGAACAGGTCACATCTGCACAGGTGAGCAGTTCGCGAGGTCCTCGGTTCACATCCCGGACGGTCAGACAGCAGGTGGAGGGGGGGCGCGAGGCGCGTGTCGTGATCTGGAGACGCTCCATTGATGGACTTTCTTCCGCTTTCCATTTCGCGGGCGGCGTTACGCTACCTGCGCGGCATACGCGCGACGCCGCAGCAGCGGGCCTTTCACCGCTCAGCTGTCCCGTAGGCGTGGTCTCGGCGGCGGCGCCTTGGCCAACCAGTCCGGGCGGCGGCGGGTGCCGTTGTCGCTGGCGACCCAGTTCTAATGGATGCAACGCGCCTCGAGAGGGGGGCAGTGGCGCGGGAGGGGTCACGGGTGCGTATAAAAGTTGAGCGCACCGCACCACCGTCACATTCACTCGTGGGCTTCCAGCAGTAGCTCGCACCAAGTGGTGAGTTCTGTGCCGTCCGGCTTCTCGTACAGCTCGGCTGGAAGGCGAACCCGGCCCGCTCGCTCGCTTCGGCCATTCCGCCGCCGAGGACTCCGAATTTCAGTGTTACGATGCTGCGGCCCGGTTCGTCTTGCAGTTTTTCCAGTGCTTTCGATCTCTTAACCGGAACTGCGTTACCGCGGGGGACGGTCGTTACGCCAATCTCGACGTGCCTCCGCTGACCTCATCTGAGCACGATCTTTTTTTGTGTATGACGGTGACGGTACTGGACATCGTCGTTTCGCCGTCGACGGACGGATACTGTTCATCTAACTTTAAATGCGGTTATTGCATTAAGTGTTAATTCCTGTAGCTGGCTACTTGCTCGTACAGGTGTCGATTCGAAAGTGACCCAGAAAATGTAGGACATCTTATGGTCAAGCCTTCTCGGGGTGCGGTAACTTCCAGTTCGCCGAACTCAGCTGTTGGTCAATTTTTTATTGCGTTCTAGTGAACTAGCTCAGCAGAATGTATAAATTAGTCCAGAGAATTTCGTAACACGAAACGGGATACGATGGACCAATTAACGTACACTCGATTTTGCTCCACCACGTGTTCAGCGATTGTGAGAAACCTAGTCATATTCTGAGGATCTCCCACTTTTTATTTCGTCCGCAAAACGCATTTCCGGTCAATACGGAATGAGGTTTCGTAATAGCGGTTTCCGTCTCCTTAGCACAAACATAAGAGAGAGGGAATCGGGACTACGAAAAATGTATCCTACACAGTGACCAGATGATAAGTTTCACTCGTTTGTTATGTCTCTAAGGGCATTTATTCGATTTTCTCTGATTCACGTGTAACGAATGCAAAAAAAACCTGGAGAGAGCTTTTTATCTTCGTTAGTAGTTCATTTCCACTATCGCAATGAGAATCGAAGTAGAACAGTTTTTGCTCTCGTAACAAAAGTAAAATTTATACTATGTGAAATTATAAGCCAACAACATAATACCGAAAAGTACGTGCTTGGCTCAGTCGTTCATATGGGTTCAGAAATACATTTACAGAGTCTAGAACCCCTCTGATTCCAAGCGCGAATATAAAGCCTTTTAAGCTATACAGTGTCTAAAAATACGTAGCTGCAACGAAAGAAAATTAGGTAAGGAAGGACCGTCGTTTTTCGTAAGAAACCGCCCCGTTATCGCACGGGATAAGCTACAGAGGACTAGAAAACGCAGATCAAAGACGGGCAGAATGCAGCTCTGCTATACTGCGCTATTTGAAGGAGACTGCACAAAATTTAAGAGAGTAGAAGAGCTAAAGTTCCTTAAGACAGTCTGCATTAATCGGTGAAAAATGAAATGATCGTATGGCGTTCAGGTCGGGAGTCCACACATGGGGAAATTTGGCCGCCGAGTTGCAAATATTTTAGTTGAGATCACGTTGGGCGACTTGCGTGTCGTTGATGACGAAATTGTGGTGAGGACGACACAACATCCAGTCCCCGAGCGTAGAAAATATCCGATCTGGCCAGGAATCGAACCCAGGCCTCTTACATGACAGTCAAACGCGCTCGCCTCTCGGCGAAGGAGGCGAACTATAGTTGCTGATAGGTACGAGGATGAGAAAGTACAGAATCTTTATTCCAGTACTGTGTACACCGTATCTCAAAGGTACACATAGAGATTACATTGCCTCTTCCTATGACCAAGAATAGCAGCGTAGTTGTTAGGATACTGAAATGGAGGACTACGGCTTAAATTCGCGTTTGGGTACTGCGATATCGATTTTATTTCCTTTCCTACTTTTATTTTAGGCGAATAATTTCTTCGCACACGTTTCTTGCTCTGTACCTTTTTGCAGCTGCAGGTTTGTGTAGAATGTGTAGTACAGTGAGCCGCGCGGGATTAGCCGAGCGGTCTAAGACGCTGCAGTCATGGACTGTGCGGCTGGTCTGTAGGATAATTTAGGTTAAGCAGTGTGTAAGCTTAGGGACTGATGACCTTAGCAGCAAAGTCCCATAAGATTTCACACACATTTGAACATTTGAGTAAAGTGAGCGCTCGGCTTTGCAGGAGCCATGAGGTACCTGATCATCGTCGCCGCGGCGCTGCACGTGGTTCTGGGAGGCGTGAGCCAGGTGGCAGTGCGCCTGCCCTTCCTCAACCCTGCCGGAGTCACCTACCTGAACGGTCCCGCGCCCGCCGGCCTGGCCGCCGGTCCCGTGGGCTACGCCGCCGCCGGCCCCGCCGCCGTCGGCTACGCCGCCGCCGGCCCCGCCGCCGTGGGCTACGCCGCCGCCGCCCCCGCCGCCGTCGGCTACGCCGCCGCCGCCCCCGCCGCCGTCGGTTACGCCGCCGCCCCCGTGGCCGTGCCCACGGTGCACCACGTGCCCGGTGTGGCCGACGTGCCCGTCACCCGCATCGAGGCGCAGCCCGGCGTCGTGCAGCAGCAGATCGACGTCGCCCACCCGGCCGTGGCCACCCGCAAGTTCGAGGTGCGCCGGCCGGCCATCCAGAAGCAGTTCTACGACATCGAGGAGCGCGTCGTGATCAGGCCTGCGGGCTCCGCTCTGGTGGAGCTGGACGAGCCTACCAGCCGGCTGCAGCGCGGACCCACCGTCGTCAGCCCCGTGGGCCCGGGAGCCGCCGTCGCCGCCGGACCCGTCGTCGCCGCCCCCGCTGCCATCGCCGCCGCCCCCGCCGCCGTCGCCGCCGGCCCCGCCTACGCTCCGGTCGTGGCTGCCACCCCCGCCCCCGTGTTCGTGTCCTCGACGCCCGCCCCCGCGCTGGGCGCCTACCCCGGCCCGGGCGGCCCCGCCCCCGGAGCTCCCGCGCAGTTCGAGAGCGACGACTCGATCTCGGTAGAGAACCCCGAGTTCTCGGCTAGGGCCGCGGCAGCCGCCCAGCAGCAGTACGAGTCGCAGCAGCGCGCGGCCGCCGCCCAGCAACAGTACGAGGCTCAGCAGCGCGCGGCGGCTCAGCAGCAGCAGTACGAGGCTCAGCAGCGCGCGGCGGCTCAGCAGCAGCAGTACGAGGCTCAGCAACGCGCTTCGGCTCAGCAGCAGCAGTACGAGGCTCAGCAGCGCGCGGCGGCTCAGCAGCAGCAGTACGAGGCCGAGCAGCGCGCCGCCGCCGCCGCGCAGCACCAGGCCGCCGGCCCCCTGCCGTCGCCGCAGCCCGAGATCCGCACCAACGGCGCCCCCCTCGAGCAGATCGCGCGCGCTCAGCCGCTGGCCGGCCCCGACGTGGTGCCGTCCCTGCGCTCCATCCACCCCGAGGAGAACCAGGCTAACCAGCAGCGCCTCATCCAGCTGCTGACGGCCCGCGGCGGCGTTACCGAGGTGGGCTTCGGCCGCGCCGGACCCGCCGGCGCGCCCGTGGGCGACGCGGGCAATGTGCGCGCGCGCGTGCTGTCCGCCACGCCCGCGCCGGCCTTCGCCGCCCCCGCAGGTGAGCGCGTCTCCACCCGGCGCGTCGTCGTGTCCCGTCCCATCGAGACCCTGCAGGAAGTGGACGTGATCGAGCCCGTCACCAAGCTGCACCGTGTCGCCGTCAACACGCCCACGCTGTTCAAGACGGTGCGCCAGGACATCGCCAGGGTGCCCACCACCGTGCCCGTGCTGGGCAAGACCATCGCCCACGCCGCCGTGCCCGTCGGTCTCTACCACTGAGCGTCCCTCCCACTGCCGCCGCAACCTTACACACAACACGGCGGTTTTACACTTCCCTCTTCCGAATACTCCCAGACGGCCACGGCACAAACTCGTGTGCGGAGACGCATTTCCTTTTCTGCGGTAACACCGAGATCTAGTGAAAATCACTACACGAGAAACATTCCCTGACAACTGAATTTCTTTCACTAAATCCGTCAGTCTCGCGCGTAGCAATCTATACGAGTCAGTATAGAGACAAATGGTGCGATCGTAAGTCTACACTACAACTCTAAGGAAAAATCCGCAGCCTCCAATATCTGAAGTCTGCCGAGATTTTCTCCTCCTTTTTTCTCTTCAACTGTAATGCCCCAGGCGTCAGAGCATCTGTCGTCTCCCTCTCCTACACACACACACACACACACACACACACACACACACACACACACAATCGCCAAACCTTGCCATGTCGATTCGTCGCGCTTTTCTTGCCCACTGTGGATCCGCAAAATGCAGCAACTGTTCTGGGAGTACTGTATGTACTATTTCACTGTGCCTACAAAAATATTCTAGCTCTTCCTTTATACAGACCTACTTATTGAAAATTCTTCAGACTACGCCCCTCTCGAACCTTTTTCGCGTTAAGTTCCCCCAGCATCACCGTAAGTAGGAAAAAAAAATATTCTTACCAGTTTTAATATCTGTGTGAATGCGTGTCAAACTTTTTTTACTGCACAACACATGAGAACGATACTGAAGTGATATTAGTGTTTATTTATATACATTACAATGAAAATAAAGCAAATTTGTGACTATCTGTGTTAGAATTTTATTCACCCTTCCACATTCCTTATCCTGCATCCCATATTGTTTGTCAAAGTCAAAAGTATATGCGTAATGCTAAAATAATAAATCACTTATAGATTTCTCCTTTACTACATCACTGAGAGAACAAACTATTGCTACCTAAATAACCTTTTATTGGTTGCCAAATTATTCTCTTTCACCATTCCTGCTTTACAACAGCTCAGTTTACTGCATACTTTTGACATCAAACTTACAAGAGCATCCTCAAAAACTGCTGGTAATGCGCATACGATAGCCGAAAATAAGGTGAGTCGCACAAATTTTTGGTGGAAATTGGTAAGTCCATTGTTTCCTCTGCTGAAGGTGTTTGTTCTGATCACCTAGTTCGCCTATTTCTTTAAACCTGATACCAGTTACGGTAAGACAATTTTTGCAGAGTAAAATGACAATCAACGTCAGTTAACCTAAAATCTTTTACTGTTTTGATCTTAGCTGCAAAACCTACTGCTACTGAAGACTGCTTAGTACTTGGCATCGTAATGGTCGTAATGGATAAATCTGTGAGCACACTAGCTTCCAATATTTTTTATTTATTTATTCGTATGGCTCACGTGCAGTTTAAAAATACACGTGTATGTCATTAGTATATGTATATAACACAGAAAGAAAAAGCTACATATAAAACTAACTAAATGTCAATATCTAAGTTCCTAATCAATATAAGAGCTGTATCATCAGCTTTCATGAGGTCGCTCCAGCTCCTCTGATAGGAACCCAAGGGGCATTCAGCTTTAATGTGCTTGATTGTCTAGTTCGGAGGCCCACTGTCATAAATCGGAGACTCTCTAGCACGCCAATTTTAAAGAGAGTCTGCACATTGTCCATGCCCAGTCCGAGCTCTTCAATTTGACCCATAGTTTCCTGTCGAGTTCTGCGTCAGCAGTATCACAGTTATACTTTCGGAACCACTCACGCTCTTCAGGATTTTCAATAAGTTGACAGTTCTGATCCCACAGGTCTCTCACACCGGTATTACTGGCAACTAGCTGCGTTGCTTGACGTAATGGTGGATTTCTTGAACGGAGTCTATTTCGTCTGAAGCTCTCCATGTCATTCCACACAATTTTTGAATACTACTGTTACGAGTTTCTATCTTGAGAGCAGCATTTTCAAAAGGTTTCCTGTATAAAAGAAAGCGGTCAATGGTGACACCAAGGTACTTAGGGTACTAGTTATGGCAAAGAGTGTTTCCGTTAAGTTTCAATCTGAGCTCCGAGTTAGCTTGTTTGTTGTTCTAAAAGAGGAGCTCATAACTGTAGATCTTCTGTCAGGATTGTCTACGCTTCTCCGAGATCATTGGTTCTATAAGCAAGAGCGTTATCGTCCGCGTACCAGAATTCTGTTGATCGGGTACTGAGGAGATCAGAGATACGTAGGTTGAATAATAGGGGGGCTAAGACAGAGCCCTGTGGTAGACCATTACTTAATTTCCTCTCCTTGCTCACATTTTCTAGCAAGTAAACACAGAAATATCTATTGTTTATCATGGTGTTGATGAAAGTTACATCTTTTGGGCATCGGATTGTTTTTAGTAATTCGTATACCGTCCCTTTTCTCCAGGCTGTGTCACATGCCACGATTGGGTCTACAAACGCGACAGATGACTTCAAGTTTTCTTGGAAGCCAGCCTCCATGAAAGTTGTTAGAGCCAGTGCCTGGTCACAGCAACTTATCTGTGGCCTGAAAGCCACTTGCTCAGCTGGGATATGTTCCAGAACGAAGCAGCTAATTCTATTATAAATGAGCCCCTGCAAGAGTTTATGAGTACAGCTCAAAAGGGAAATTGGTCTGAAACTTTCAGGGTAGTTAGTTGGTTTACATGGTTTCAAAATTACAACCATTTTTGCCCTCTTTAGCTCGATGGACAGTGATCAACTATCTAGGATGCTGGAGAAGAGGTGGACCGTCTATTTTTTTCCACTTTTACCCATGTTACCGTTACCCATGCTCCCAATGGTAATCAGACAGGAGTAGTGCAGTCTCATTTTGCGGTGCAGCTCTAAAAGGCTGCATTAGAATTCTATGGTCCAAAACTATCTCTAGGTTCACGTTCCATTCTTGAATTATTTGAAAGCTCGTAAAGTCCAGTTGCCGCATGCTGTCCTACTCTAAAAGACAAACAAATGCTTTAGCTGGTTTTCCTGCTCTTTTGAAGAAGGAATTATATTGAACACCGAATTCAACAAGAAGGTTCTTGCAGTAATATCAACTAGTCATTACTGATGAAAGGATCTGGATGCGAAAAACTCGTCGTAGACAATATTCGAGGTCAAGCTGTTTGCCTTCGCTAGATAAGCTGTTGTCCGTTCCTGCGCTGTCGTAATACTGCTCAAAGCTACGTTGTCTGAGTGAACTGGGGCCTAGGGAAACAGGTTCGACCCCAGCACTGCTCACTCCAAGAGAAAGGCACACTACCGGGGCCCCGGGTCGTGCATATTGGCTCAGGAGCACGCGCTAGGCGTGGCTTTGTGAGCTGACTGGTTTTGTCTGCATCAGTGCCCTTCGACTTGTTTTTGTACGTAAACTTGCAAACTAACTCATTAAAGTTACGGTAGATCTCCTGTTTTCTGTTTCATAAGTTATCAGTAATTGTTTGTACTTTCACAGCGGGTGCTAACTCTAGCAACACACTTCTAAAAATTGAAAACGATACTGAGTAACTGTTTTGGAATGGCCTACCTCCACATGAGTCTTTGGATCAGTATTGACGACTGTTGTAGCTATGTGTGAGGCTTATATTTTAGAACTTGGCGTTTCACACGATTCACATAATAGGCCTATACCCTAAAGAACCAAAATGTGATGACCATCTGCTTAAAACAATGTAGGTCCTCCTGCATCACCAAATAAACCAGTGATTCTGCGTGGCATGGATTCGACAAGTCCTTGTTAGGTTTTGGGAAGTAAGAGGAGCTATTCAGGGTGGTCCATTGATAGTGACCGGGCCAAATATCTCACGAAATAAGTATCAAACCAAAAAACTACAAAGAACGAAACTCGTCTAGCGTGAAGGGGGAAACCAGATGGCGCTATGGTTGGCCCGCTAGATGGGGCTGCCATAGGTCAAACGGATATCAACTGCGTTTTTTTTTTAAGTAGGAACCCCCATTCCTATTACATGTTCGTCCAGTTCGTAAATAAATATGAATGTTTTAGTTAGACCACTTTTTTCGCTTCGTGACAGATGGCGCTGCAATAGTCACAAACGTATAAGTACGTGGTATCACGTAACATTCCGCCAGCGCGGACGGTATTTGCTTCGTGATACATTACCCGTGTTAAAATGGACCGTTTACCAATTGCGTAAAATGTCGATATCGTGTTGATGTATGGCTATTGTGATCAAAATGCCCAACGACCGTGTGCTATGTATGCTCCTCGGTATCCTAGACGACATCATCTAAGTGTCCGGACCGTTCGACGGATAGTTACGTTATTTAAGGAAACGGGAACTGTTCAGCCACATATGAAACGTCAACCACGACCTCCAACAAATGATGATGCCCAAGTAGGTGTTTTAGCTGCTGTCACTGCTAATCGGTACATCAGTAGCAGACAAATTGCGCGAGAATCGGGAATCTCAAAAACGTCGGTATTGAGAATGCTACATCAACATCGATTGCACCCGTATCATATTTCTCTGCACCAGGAATTGCATGGCGACGACTCTGAACGTCGTGTACATTTCTGTCACTGGGCACAAGAGAAATTAGGGGGCGATGACAGAGTTTTTGCACACGTGCTATTTGGCGAAAACCGGAATAATATGCACTATTGGGCAACGGAAAATCCACGATGGCTGCGAAGAGTGGAACATCAGCGACCTTGGCTGGTTAATGTATGGTGCAGCATTATGGGAGGAAGGATAATTGGCTCCAATTTTATCGGTGGCAATCTAAATGGTGCAATGTATGCTGATTTGTTGAAGGATATTTGCTATCGTGATCCGCCGACAACGCCTGACAATATGCGTCAGCGCATTGTCAGTGCATGTGCGAACATTACAGAAGGCGAACCACTCGCTGTTGAGAGGAATGTCGTTACACGTATTGCCAAATGCAGTGAGGTTGACGGACATCATTTTGAGCATTTATTGCATTTATGTGGTATTTACAGGTAATCACGCTGTAAGAGCATGCGTTCTCAGAAATGAGAAGTTCACAAAGGTACATGTATCACATTGGAACAACCGCAATAAAATGTTCAAACATACCTACGTTCTGTATTTTAATTTAAAAACCTACCTGTTACCAACTGTCCGTCTAAAATTGTAAGCCATATGTTTGTGACTATTACTGCGCCATCTATCACAAAGCGAAAAAAGTGGTCCAAATAAAACATTCATATTTCTTTACGTACTACACGAATATGTAATAAAAAATGGGGGTTCCTATTTAAAAAAAAACGCAGTTGATATCCGTTTGACCTACGGCAGCGCCATGTAGCGGGCCAACCATAGCGGCATCTTGTTTCCCCCCTCAAGCTAGACAAGTTTCGTTCTGTGTAGTTTCTCGTTTGACGCTTATTTGGTGACATATTTGGCCCGGTCACGATCAATGGACCAACCTGTATAATTACACACATGTCACACAGTTCCCTAAAATTAAGTAACAATGTGCGCTGAACGACGTGCTCCGAAATCATTGTACTCTGTTTTCAGACCTGCCCCAGATCGCCGCCTATCTTGTTTTACAGAGCGGAAAAACTTCCGCCCCCACGTTCTGTGGTGAAGCGTGGACAACATCCTGCCGTCTACTCGTGGTCTCAACGTACTTCAACCACTGCTCACGACAGTAGCAGCTTCGCCGATTTCATAATGTTTGTTCGCAGGCACCGTAACAAGACGCCCCCTGTCAAAGTCGTTTATGCTCTGAGCACTATGGGACTTAACATCTGAGGTCATCAGTACCCTAGAACTTAGAACTACTTAAACCTAACTAACCTAAGGACATCACACACATCCATGCCCGAGGCAGGATTCGAACCTGCGACCGTAGCAGTAGCCCGGTTCCGGACTGAAGCTTATGTCAGAGGGTTTCCCTATTTGTGACCCGTATCTTCGCTAGAACGATTTCCTGTACGTCTCTGCTCCTCATATACAAGAGGGCCAATCGACAAAGACTGAGACTGATTTTTTTATACATGTTTGCCAATCCATTTCAATATTTGCATGATCTTTTTCAACTTGAATACACTTTTTATAATGTCTCTTCCAGTCCTCAAACACGTGGTGCAGGCGGCTCTTTGTCAGGTCCTTGAGAATCGCCTCACTTTTTTTGAGCACTGCTTGAGAGTTCTCAAATCGAATGTCGCAAAGCTTTGCCTTCTGTGATGGGAATTTAAAAAAAAGTCACAGGTTGCATGGTCGGGGCTATAAGGAGGATGCTGCACACAGGTAATGTTGAAGTGAGACAGAAACTGCGTGATTTGATTTGCGGCGTCAGACCGTTCATTGATATGATGAATTCGCCACCCAGTGTGAAAAAGTTTCCGTGTGGAGTGGCCGCGCGGTTTGAGGCGCCATTTCACGGATTGCGAGGCCCCTCCCGCCGGAGGTTCGAGTCCTCCCTCAGGCATGGATGTGTGTTTTGTTCTTAGCATACATTCGTTTAAGTTAGTTTAAGTAGTGTGTTAGTCTAGGGACCGATGACCTCATCAATTTGATTCCTTAGGAATTCACGCACATCTGAACATTTGTGAGAAAGTTCTGGTCCTTTCCTTGCAACGTACTTCCACAATTTAGCCAGTACTGAAGTGTAGTATGCTGCTGTAGCAGTAGTGTGAGGGAGAACTGCATGCTGGTAAATTAATCCATCACAGTCAAAAATTCTGATCACGATCACTTTCCCTGCGGAGGGAACAACTTTTGACCTTTTTTGGTGCTAGAGAACCTGATGATTTCCACAGGGTGCTGGTTCGTTTACCTTCAGGATCATAATGATGCAGACATGACTCATATCCGGGGATAATCAATTCCAAAAACGTATCCTCTCCATCAACAACGAGACGCAGCACCTCATGGTTTGTCTCCATTCGCACGGCCATTTGTCCGGGAGTCAACAGACGTGGCACCCACTGGACACAAACACGGGTCATATGGAGATCATCATGCATAATCGTAAAGATACTACAGTATTTCACTGAGGTTACGTAATATTATCCGCCGATCCTCGCGGAATTTCACAGAAGCTGTGCTGGTGCTGACTTCAGTCACAGCAAAAGCCGGAACATCAGCCCCACCTTGCATAACACAGACAAGTCGGCCTTCTTTAAAGTCCTTGAACCACCTAAACACTGTTGCACGAGCTAATTCATCTTCACTTACGCTTGCAACAAGCTTTTCCTAAGTTTCAGTGGCTGTATGGTTAAAACTAACACAGAATTTTATTGCGGCATATTGTTCCTCTCCCGTCACCTCCATTGGCTCAAATGGCTCTGAGCACTATGGGACTTAACAGCGGAGGTCATAAGTCCCCTAGAACTTAGAACTACTTAAACCTAGCTAACGTAAGGACATCACACACATCCATGCCCGAGGCAGGATTCGAACCTGTGACCGTAGCGGACGCGCGGTTCCAGACTGAAGCGCCTAGAACCGATCGGCCACTCTGGCCGGCTCACCTCCATTGTATGGTATGCCAAAGACAAATAGCGTCTACAAAACAGAGCATTACTATCATCCTACCAATAAGAGAGAGCTGCCGCCTATGGACATTATATGTAAAAAACCGCACTTTTCAAACGTTCATGGTAGAGATAGGAAACTATCACGGAAGCTACAGGAAAAAATCAGTCTCTGTCTTTGTTGATCAACACTCCTATTTTCCTAACCGCTTTACCTGCCGTTAACGCCACCAGACGGCACTTAATCTCTAGGTGAGGAATGGTCTTGACCTTTTGGCTCATCAGTGTCACAGGTGTAGGAATACAAATTTGACATGGAAAAATTTTAATAAAAAAAATAAAATACGAAGAAAATAAAGTATTATATACTAAGTGATGAAACTTAAAAACTATGTTTTAATCATAGCTAGCCCACTTGTCACTGTGTCGCCACCAGACAGCACTTAATCTCTCGGTGAGGAATGGTCTTGACCTTTTGGCTCATCAGTGTCAGAGGTGTAGGAATACAAATTTGACATGGAAAAATTTTAATAAAAAAAATAAAATACGAAGAAAATAAAGTATTATATACTAAGTGATGAAACTTAAAAACTATGTTTTAATCATAGCTAGCCGACTTGTCACTCTGTCGCCACCAGACAGCACTTAATCTCTCGGTGAGGAATGGTCTTGACCTTTTGGCTCATCAGTGTCAGAGGTGTACGAATACAAATTTGACATGGAAAAATTTTAATAAAAAAAATAAAATACGAAGAAAATAAAGTATTATATACTAAGTGATGAAACTTAAAAACTATGTTTTAATCATAGCTAGCCCACTTGTCACTGTGTCGCCACCAGACAGCACTTAATCTCTCGGTGAGGAATGGTCTTGACCTTTTGGCTCATCAGTGTCAGAGGTGTAGGAATACAAATTTGACATGGAAAAATTTTAATAAAAAAATAAAATACGAAGAAAATAAAGTATTATATACTAAGTGATGAAACTTAAAAACTATGTTTTAATCATAGCTAGCCCACTTGTCACTGTGTCGCCACCAGACAGCACTTAATCTCTCGGTGAGGAATGGTCTTGACCTTTTGGCTCATCAGTGTCAGAGGTGTAGGAATACAAATTTGACATGGAAAAATTTTAATAAAAAAAATAAAATACGAAGAAAATAAAGTATTATATACTAAGTGATGAAACTTAAAAACCATGTTTTAATCATAGCTAGCCGACTTGTCACTGTGTCGCCACCAGACAGCACTTAATCTCTCGGTGAGGAATGGTCTTGACCTTTTGGCTCATCAGTGTCAGAGGTGTAGGAATACAAATTTGACATGGAAAAATTTTAATAAAAAAAATAAAATACGAAGAAAATAAAGTATTATATACTAAGTGATGAAACTTAAAAACTATGTTTTAATCATAGCTAGCCCACTTGTCACTGTGTCGCCACCAGACAGCACTTAATCTCTCGGTGAGGAATGGTCTTGACCTTTTGGCTCATCAGTGTCACAGGTGTAGGAATACAAATTTGACATGGAAAAATTTCAATAAAAAAAATAAAATACGAAGAAAATAAAGTATTATATACTAAGTGATGAAACTTAAAAACTATATTTTAATCGTAGCTAGCCCACTTGTCACTGTGTCGCCACCAGACAGCACTTAATCTCTCGGTGAGGAATGGTCTTGACCTTTTGGCTCATCAGTGTCAGAGGTGTAGGAATACAAATTTGACATGGAAAAATTTTAATAAAAAAATAAAATACGAAGAAAATAAAGTATTATATACTAAGTGATGAAACTTAAAAACTATGTTTTAATCATAGCTAGCCCACTTGTCACTGTGTCGCCACCAGACAGCACTTAATCTCTCGGTGAGGAATGGTCTTGACCTTTTGGCCCATCAGTGTCAGAGGTGTAGGAATACAAATTTGACATGGAAAAATTTTAATAAAAAAAATAAAATACGAAGAAAATAAAGTATTATATACTAAGTGATGAAACTTAAAAACTATGTTTTAATCATAGCTAGCCCACTTGTCACTGTGTCGCCACCAGACAGCACTTAATCTCTCGGTGAGGAATGGTCTTGACCGTTTGGCTCATCAGTGTCAGAGGTGTAGGAATACAAATTTGACATGGAAAAATTTTAATAAAAAAAATAAAATACGAAGAAAATAAAGTATTATATACTAAGTAATGAAACTTAAAAACTATGTTTTAATCATAGCTAGCCCACTTGTCACTGTGTCGCCACCAGACAGCACTTAATCTCTCGGTGAGGAATGGTCTTGACCTTTTGGCTCATCAGTGTCAGAGGTGTAGGAATACAAATTTGACATGGAAAAATTTTAATAAAAAAAATAAAATACGAAGAAAATAAAGTATTATATACTAAGTGATGAAACTTAAAAACTATGTTTTAATCATAGCTAGCCCACTTGTCACTGTGTCGCCACCAGACAGCACTTAATCTCTCGGTGAGGAATGGTCTTGACCTTTTGGCTCATCAGTGTCGGAGGTGTAGGAATACAAATTTGACATGGAAAAATTTTAATAAAAAAAATAAAATACGAAGAAAATAAAGTATTATATACTAAGTGATGAAACTTAAAAACTATGTTTTAATCATAGCTAGTCCACTTGTCACTGTGTCGCCACCAGACAGCACTTAATCTCTCGGTGAGGAATGGTCTTGACCTTTTGGCTCATCAGTGTCAGAGGTGTAGGAATACAAATTTGACATGGAAAAATTTTAATAAAAAAAATAAAATACGAAGAAAATAAAGTATTATACACTAAGTGATGAAACTTAAAAACTATGTTTTAATCATAGCTAGCCCACTTGTCACTGTGTCGCCACCAGACAGCACTTAATCTCTCGGTGAGGAATGGTCTTGACCTCTTGGCTCATCAGTGTCAGAGGTGTAGGAATACAAATTTGACATGGAAAAATTTTAATAAAAAAAATAAAATACGAAGAAAATAAAGTATTATATACTAAGTGATTAAACTTAAAAACTATGTTTTAATCATAGCTAGACCACTTGTCACTGTGTCGCCACCAGACAGCACTTAATCTCTCGGTGAGGAATGGTCTTGACCTTTTGGCTCATCAGTGTCAGAGGTGTTGGAATACAAATTTGACATGGAAAAATTTTAATAAAAAAAATAAAATACGAAGAAAATAAAGTATTATACACTAAGTGATGAAACTTAAAAACTATGTTTTAATCATAGCTAGCCCACTTATCACTGTGTCGCCACCAGACAGCACTTAATCTCTCGGTGAGGAATGGTCTTGACCTCTTGGCTCATCAGTGTCAGAGGTGTAGGAATACAAATTTGACATGGAAAAATTTTAATAAAAAAAATAAAATACGAAGAAAATAAAGTATTATATACTAAGTGATTAAACTTAAAAACTATGTTTTAATCATAGCTAGACCACTTGTCACTGTGTCGCCACCAGACAGCACTTAATCTCTCGGTGAGGAATGGTCTTGACCTTTTGGCTCATCAGTGTCAGAGGTGTAGGAATACAAATTTGACATGGAAAAATTTTAATAAAAAAATAAAATACGAAGAAAATAAAGTATTATATACTAAGTGATGCAACTTGAAAACTATGTTTTAATCATAGCTAGCCCACTTGTCACTCTGTCGCCACCAGACAGCACTTAATCTCTCGGTGAGGAATGGTCTTGACCTTTTGGCTCATCAGTGTCAGAGGTGTAGGAATACAAATTTGACATGGAAAAATTTTAATAAAAAAAATAAAATACGAAGAAAATAAAGTATTATATACTAAGTGATGAAACTTAAAAACTATGTTTTAATCATAGCTAGCCGACTTGTCACTCTGTCGCCACCAGACAGCACTTAATCTCTCGGTGAGGAATGGTCTTGACCTTTTGGCTCATCAGTGTCAGAGGTGTACGAATACAAATTTGACATGGAAAAATTTTAATAAAAAAAATAAAATACGAAGAAAATAAAGTATTATATACTAAGTGATGAAACTTAAAAACTATGTTTTAATCATAGCTAGCCCACTTGTCACTGTGTCGCCACCAGACAGCACTTAATCTCTCGGTGAGGAATGGTCTTGACCTTTTGGCTCATCAGTGTCAGAGGTGTAGGAATACAAATTTGACATGGAAAAATTTTAATAAAAAAATAAAATACGAAGAAAATAAAGTATTATATACTAAGTGATGAAACTTAAAAACTATGTTTTAATCATAGCTAGCCCACTTGTCACTGTGTCGCCACCAGACAGCACTTAATCTCTCGGTGAGGAATGGTCTTGACCTTTTGGCTCATCAGTGTCAGAGGTGTAGGAATACAAATTTGACATGGAAAAATTTTAATAAAAAAAATAAAATACGAAGAAAATAAAGTATTATATACTAAGTGATGAAACTTAAAAACCATGTTTTAATCATAGCTAGCCGACTTGTCACTGTGTCGCCACCAGACAGCACTTAATCTCTCGGTGAGGAATGGTCTTGACCTTTTGGCTCATCAGTGTCAGAGGTGTAGGAATACAAATTTGACATGGAAAAATTTTAATAAAAAAAATAAAATACGAAGAAAATAAAGTATTATATACTAAGTGATGAAACTTAAAAACTATGTTTTAATCATAGCTAGCCCACTTGTCACTGTGTCGCCACCAGACAGCACTTAATCTCTCGGTGAGGAATGGTCTTGACCTTTTGGCTCATCAGTGTCACAGGTGTAGGAATACAAATTTGACATGGAAAAATTTCAATAAAAAAAATAAAATACGAAGAAAATAAAGTATTATATACTAAGTGATGAAACTTAAAAACTATATTTTAATCGTAGCTAGCCCACTTGTCACTGTGTCGCCACCAGACAGCACTTAATCTCTCGGTGAGGAATGGTCTTGACCTTTTGGCTCATCAGTGTCAGAGGTGTAGGAATACAAATTTGACATGGAAAAATTTTAATAAAAAAATAAAATACGAAGAAAATAAAGTATTATATACTAAGTGATGAAACTTAAAAACTATGTTTTAATCATAGCTAGCCCACTTGTCACTGTGTCGCCACCAGACAGCACTTAATCTCTCGGTGAGGAATGGTCTTGACCTTTTGGCCCATCAGTGTCAGAGGTGTAGGAATACAAATTTGACATGGAAAAATTTTAATAAAAAAAATAAAATACGAAGAAAATAAAGTATTATATACTAAGTGATGAAACTTAAAAACTATGTTTTAATCATAGCTAGTCCACTTGTCACTGTGTCGCCACCAGACAGCACTTAATCTCTCGGTGAGGAATGGTCTTGACCTTTTGGCTCATCAGTGTCAGAGGTGTAGGAATACAAATTTGACATGGAAAAATTTTAATAAAAAAAATAAAATACGAAGAAAATAAAGTATTATACACTAAGTGATGAAACTTAAAAACTATGTTTTAATCATAGCTAGCCCACTTGTCACTGTGTCGCCACCAGACAGCACTTAATCTCTCGGTGAGGAATGGTCTTGCCCTCTTGGCTCATCAGTGTCAGAGGTGTAGGAATACAAATTTGACATGGAAAAATTTTAATAAAAAAAATAAAATACGAAGAAAATAAAGTATTATATACTAAGTGATTAAACTTAAAAACTATGTTTTAATCATAGCTAGACCACTTGTCACTGTGTCGCCACCAGACAGCACTTAATCTCTCGGTGAGGAATGGTCTTGACCTTTTGGCTCATCAGTGTCAGAGGTGTTGGAATACAAATTTGACATGGAAAAATTTTAATAAAAAAAATAAAATACGAAGAAAATAAAGTATTATACACTAAGTGATGAAACTTAAAAACTATGTTTTAATCATAGCTAGCCCACTTATCACTGTGTCGCCACCAGACAGCACTTAATCTCTCGGTGAGGAATGGTCTTGACCTCTTGGCTCATCAGTGTCAGAGGTGTAGGAATACAAATTTGACATGGAAAAATTTTAATAAAAAAAATAAAATACGAAGAAAATAAAGTATTATATACTAAGTGATTAAACTTAAAAACTATGTTTTAATCATAGCTAGACCACTTGTCACTGTGTCGCCACCAGACAGCACTTAATCTCTCGGTGAGGAATGGTCTTGACCTTTTGGCTCATCAGTGTCAGAGGTGTAGGAATACAAATTTGACATGGAAAAATTTTAATAAAAAAATAAAATACGAAGAAAATAAAGTATTATATACTAAGTGATGAAACTTAAAAACTATGTTTTAATCATAGCTAGCCCACTTGTCACTGTGTCGCCACCAGACAGCACTTAATCTCTCGGTGAGGAATGGTCTTGACCTTTTGGCTCATCAGTGTCAGAGGTGTAGGAATACAAATTTGACATGGAAAAATTTTATTAAAAAAAATAAAATACGAAGAAAATAAAGTATTATATACTAAGTGATGAAACTTAAAAACCATGTTTTAATCATAGCTAGCCGACTTGTCACTGTGTCGCCACCAGACAGCACTTAATCTCTCGGTGAGGAATGGTCTTGACCTTTTGGCTCATCAGTGTCAGAGGTGTAGGAATACAAATTTGACATGGAAAAATTTTAATAAAAAAAATAAAATACGAAGAAAATAAAGTATTATATACTAACTGATGAAACTTAAAAACTATGTTTTAATCATAGCTAGCCCACTTGTCACTGTGTCGCCACCAGACAGCACTTAATCTCTCGGTGAGGAACGGTCTTGACCTTTTGGCTCATCAGTGTCAGAGGTGTAGGAATACAAATTTGACATGGAAAAATTTTAATAAAAAAAATAAAATACGAAGAAAATAAAGTATTATATACTAAGTGATGAAACTTAAAAACTATGTTTTAATCATAGCTAGCCCACTTGTCACTGTGTCGCCACCAGACAGCACTTAATCTCTCGGTGAGGAATGGTCTTGACCTTTTGGCTCATCAGTGTCAGAGGTGTAGGAATACAAATTTGACATGGAAAAATTTTAATAAAAAAAATAAAATACGAAGAAAATAAAGTATTATATACTAAGTGATGAAACTTAAAAACTATGTTTTAATCATAGCTAGCCCACTTGTCACTGTGTCGCCACCAGACAGCACTTAATCTCTCGGTGAGGAATGGTCTTGACCTTTTGGCTCATCAGTGTCAGAGGTGTAGGAATACAAATTTGACATGGAAAAATTTTAATAAAAAAAATAAAATACGAAGAAAATAAAGTATTATATACTAAGTGATGAAACTTAAAAACTATGTTTTAATCATAGCTAGCCCACTTGTCACTGTGTCGCCACCAGACAGCACTTAATCTCTCGGTGAGGAATGGTCTTGACCTTTTGGCTCATCAGTGTCAGAGGTGTAGGAATACAAATTTGACATGGAAAAATTTTAATAAAAAAAATAAAATACGAAGAAAATAAAGTATTATATACTAAGTGATGAAACTTAAAAACTATGTTTTAATCATAGCTAGCCCACTTGTCACTGTGTCGCCACCAGACAGCACTTAATCTCTCGGTGAGGAATGGTCTTGACCTTTTGGCTCATCAGTGTCAGAGGTGTAGGAATACAAATTTGACATGGAAAAATTTTAATAAAAAAAATAAAATACGAAGAAAATAAAGTATTATATACTAAGTGATGAAACTTAAAAACTATGTTTTAATCATAGCTAGCCCACTTGTCACTGTGTCGCCACCAGACAGCACTTAATCTCTCGGTGAGGAATGGTCTTGACCTTTTGGCTCATCAGTGTCAGAGGTGTAGGAATACAAATTTGACATGGAAAAATTTTAATAAAAAAATAAAATACGAAGAAAATAAAGTATTATATACTAAGTGATGAAACTTAAAAACTATGTTTTAATCATAGCTAGCCCACTTGTCACTGTGTCGCCACCAGACAGCACTTAATCTCTCGGTGAGGAATGGTCTTGACCTTTTGGCTCATCAGTGTCAGAGGTGTAGGAATACAAATTTGACATGGAAAAATTTTAATAAAAAAAATAAAATACGAAGAAAATAAAGTATTATATACTAAGTGATTAAACTTAAAAACTATGTTTTAATCATAGCTAGACCACTTGTCACTGTGTCGCCACCAGACAGCACTTAATCTCTCGGTGAGGAATGGTCTTGACCTTTTGGCTCATCAGTGTCAGAGGTGTAGGAATACAAATTTGACATGGAAAAATTTAAATAAAAAAAATAAAGTACGAAGAAAATAAAGTATTATACACTAAGTGATGAAACTTAAAAACTATGTTTTAATCATAGCTAGCCCACTTGTCACTGTGTCGCCACCAGACAGCACTTAATCTCTCGGTGAGGAATGGTCTTGACCTCTTGGCTCATCAGTGTCAGAGGTGTAGGAATACAAATTTGACATGGAAAAATTTTAATAAAAAAACTAATATACGAAGAAAATAAAGTATTATATACTAAGTGATGAAACTTAAAAACTATGTTATAATCATAGCTAGCCCACTTGTCACTGTGTCGCCACCTGACAGCACTTAATCTCTCGGTGAGGAATGGTCTTGACCTTTTGGCTCATCAGTGTCAGAGGTGTAGGAATACAAATTTGACATGGAAAAATTTTAATAAAAAAAATAAAATACGAAGAAAATAAAGTATTATATACTAAGTGATGAAACTTAAAAACTATGTTTTAATCATAGCTAGCCCACTTGTCACTGTGTCGCCACCAGACAGCACGTAATCTCTCGGTGAGGAATGGTCTTGACCTTTTGGCTCATCAGTGTCAGAGGTGTAGGAATACAAATTTGACATGGAAAAATTTTAATAAAAAAAATAAAATACGAAGAAAATAAAGTATTATATACTAAGTGATGAAACTTAAAAACTATGTTTTAATCATAGCTAGCCCACTTGTCACTGTGTCGCCACCAGACAGCACTTAATCTCTCGGTGAGGAATGGTCTTGACCTTTTGGCTCATCAGTGTCAGAGGTGTAGGAATACAAATTTGACATGGAAAAATTTTAATAAAAAAAATAAAATACGAAGAAAATAAAGTATTATATACTAAGTGATGAAACTTAAAAACTATGTTTTAATCATAGCTAGCCCACTTGTCACTGTGTCGCCACCAGACAGCACTTAATCTCTCGGTGAGGAATGGTCTTGACCTTTTGGCTCATCAGTGTCAGAGGTGTAGGAATACAAATTTGACATGGAAAAATTTTAATAAAAAAAATAAAATACGAAGAAAATAAAGTATTATATACTAAGTGATGAAACTTAAAAACTATGTTTTAATCATAGCTAGCCCACTTGTCACTGTGTCGCCACCAGACAGCACTTAATCTCTCGGTGAGGAATGGTCTTGACCTTTTGGCTCATCAGTGTCAGAGGTGTAGGAATACAAATTTGACATGGAAAAATTTTAATAAAAAAAATAAAATACGAAGAAAATAAAGTATTATATACTAAGTGATGAAACTTAAAAACTATGTTTTAATCATAGCTAGCCCACTTGTCACTGTGTCGCCACCAGACAGCACTTAATCTCTCGGTGAGGAATGGTCTTGACCTTTTGGCTCATCAGTGTCAGAGGTGTAGGAATACAAATTTGACATGGAAAAATTTTAATAAAAAAATAAAATACGAAGAAAATAAAGTATTATATACTAAGTGATGAAACTTAAAAACTATGTTTGAATCATAGCTAGCGCACTTGTCACTGTGTCGCCACCAGACAGCACTTAATCTCTCGGTGAGGAATGGTCTTGACCTTTTGGCTCATCAGTGTCAGAGGTGTAGGAATACAAATTTGACATGGAAAAATTTTAATAAAAAAAATAAAATACGAAGAAAATAAAGTATTATACACTAAGTGATGAAACTTAAAAACTATGTTTTAATCATAGCTAGCCCACTTGTCACTGTGTCGCCACCAGACAGCACTTAATCTCTCGGTGAGGAATGGTCTTGACCTTTTGGCTCATCAGTGTCAGAGGTGTAGGAATACAAATTTGACATGGAAAAATTTTAATAAAAAAAATAAAATACGAAGAAAATAAAGTATTATATACTAAGTGATGAAACTTAAAAACTATGTTTTAATCATAGCTAGCCCACTTGTCACTGTGTCGCCACCAGACAGCACGTAATCTCTCGGTGAGGAATGGTCTTGACCTTTTGGCTCATCAGTGTCAGAGGTGTAGGAATACAAATTTGACATGGAAAAATTTTAATAAAAAAAATAAAATACGAAGAAAATAAAGTATTATATACTAAGTGATGAAACTTAAAAACTATGTTTTAGTCATAGCTAGCCCACTTGTCACTGTGTCGCCACCAGACAGCACTTAATCTCTCGGTGAGGAATGGTCTTGACCTTTTGGCTCATCAGTGTCAGAGGTGTAGGAATACAAATTTGACATGGAAAAATTTTAATAAAAAAAATAAAATACGAAGAAAATAAAGTATTATATACTAAGTGATGAAACTTAAAAACCATGTTTTAATCATAGCTAGCCCACTTGTCACTGTGTCGCCACCAGACAGCATTTAATCTCTCGGTGAGGAATGGTCTTGACCTTTTGGCTCATCAGTGTCAGAGGTGTAGGAATACAAATTTGACATGGAAAAATTTTAATAAAAAAAATAAAATACGAAGAAAATAAAGTATTATATACTAAGTGATGAAACTTAAAAACTATGTTTTAATCATAGCTAGCCCACTTGTCACTGTGTCGCCACCAGACAGCACTTAATCTCTCGGTGAGGAATGGTCTTGACCTTTTGGCTCATCAGTGTCAGAGGTGTAGGAATACAAATTTGACATGGAAAAATTTTAATAAAAAAATAAAATACGAAGAAAATAAAGTATTATATACTAAGTGATGAAACTTAAAAACTATGTTTTAATCATAGCTAGCCCACTTGTCACTGTGTCGCCACCAGACAGCACTTAATCTCTCGGTGAGGAATGGTCTTGACCTTTTGGCTCATCAGTGTCAGAGGTGTAGGAATACAAATTTGACATGGAAAAATTTTATTAAAAAAAATAAAATACGAAGAAAATAAAGTATTATATACTAAGTGATGAAACTTAAAAACCATGTTTTAATCATAGCTAGCCGACTTGTCACTGTGTCGCCACCAGACAGCACTTAATCTCTCGGTGAGGAATGGTCTTGACCTTTTGGCTCATCAGTGTCAGAGGTGTAGGAATACAAATTTGACATGGAAAAATTTTAATAAAAAAAATAAAATACGAAGAAAATAAAGTATTATATACTAAGTGATGAAACTTAAAAACTATGTTTTAATCATAGCTAGCCCACTTGTCACTGTGTCGCCACCTGACAGCACTTAATCTCACGGTGAGGAATGGTCTTGACCTTTTGGCTCATCAGTGTCAGAGGTGTAGGAATACAAATTTGACATGGAAAAATTTTAATAAAAAAAATAAAATACGAAGAAAATAACGTATTATATACTAAGTGATGAAACTTAAAAACTATGTTTTAATCATAGCTAGCCCACTTGTCACTGTGTCGCCACCAGACAGCACGTAATCTCTCGGTGAGGAATGGGCTTGACCTTTTGGCTCATCAGTGTCAGAGGTGTAGGAATACAAATTTGACATGGAAAAATTTTAATAAAAAAAATAAAATACGAAGAAAATAAAGTATTATATACTAAGTGATGAAACTTAAAAACTATGTTTTAATCATAGCTAGCCCACTTGTCACTGTGTCGCCACCAGACAGCACTTAATCTCTCGGTGAGGAATGGTCTTGACCTTTTGGCTCATCAGTGTCAGAGGTGTAGGAATACAAATTTGACATGGAAAAATTTTAATAAAAAAAATAAAATACGAAGAAAATAAAGTATTATATACTAAGTGATGAAACTTAAAAACTATGTTTTAATCATAGCTAGCCCACTTGTCACTGTGTCGCCACCAGACAGCACTTAATCTCTCGGTGAGGAATGGTCTTGACCTTTTGGCTCATCAGTGTCAGAGGTGTAGGAATACAAATTTGACATGGAAAAATTTTAATAAAAAAAATAAAATACGAAGAAAATAAAGTATTATATACTAAGTGATGAAACTTAAAAACTATGTTTTAATCATAGCTAGCCCACTTGTCACTGTGTCGCCACCAGACAGCACTTAATCTCTCGGTGAGGAATGGTCTTGACCTTTTGGCTCATCAGTGTCAGAGGTGTAGGAATACAAATTTGACATGGAAAAATTTTAATAAAAAAATAAAATACGAAGAAAATAAAGTATTATATACTAAGTGATGAAACTTAAAAACTATGTTTTAATCATAGCTAGCGCACTTGTCACTGTGTCGCCACCAGACAGCACTTAATCTCTCGGTGAGGAATGGTCTTGACCTTTTGGCTCATCAGTGTCAGAGGTGTAGGAATACAAATTTGACATGGAAAAATTTTAATAAAAAAAATAAAATACGAAGAAAATAAAGTATTATATACTAAGTGATGAAACTTAAAAACTATGTTTTAATCATAGCTAGCCCACTTGTCACTGTGTCGCCACCAGACAGCACTTAATCTCTCGGTGAGGAATGGTCTTGACCTTTTGGCTCATCAGTGTCAGAGGTGTAGGAATACAAATTTGACATGGAAAAATTTTAATAAAAAAAATAAAATACGAAGAAAATAAAGTATTATATACTAAGTGATGAAACTTAAAAACTATGTTTTAATCATAGCTAGCCCACTTGTCACTGTGTCGCCACCAGACAGCACGTAATCTCTCGGTGAGGAATGGTCTTGACCTTTTGGCTCATCAGTGTCAGAGGTGTAGGAATACAAATTTGACATGGAAAAATTTTAATAAAAAAAATAAAATACGAAGAAAATAAAGTATTATATACTAAGTGATGAAACTTAAAAACTATGTTTTAATCATAGCTAGCCCACTTGTCACTGTGTCGCCACCAGACAGCACTTAATCTCTCGGTGAGGAACGGTCTTGACCTTTTGGCTCATCAGTGTCAGAGGTGTAGGAATACAAATTTGACATGGAAAAATTTTAATAAAAAAAATAAAATACGAAGAAAATAAAGTATTATATACTACGTGATGAAACTTAAAAACTATGTTTTAATCATAGCTAGCCCACTTGTCACTGTGTCGCCACCAGACAGCACTTAATCTCTCGGTGAGGAATGGTCTTGACCTTTTGGCTCATCAGTGTCAGAGGTGTAGGAATACAAATTTGACATGGAAAAATTTTAATAAAAAAAATAAATTACGAAGAAAATAAAGTATTATATACTAAGTGATGAAAATTAAAAACTATGTTTTAATCATAGCTAGCCCACTTGTCACTGTGTCGCCACCAGACAGCACTTAATCTCTCGGTGAGGAATGGTCTTGACCTTTTGGCTCATCAGTGTCAGAGGTGTAGGAATACAAATTTGACATGGAAAAATTTTAATAAAAAAATAAAATACGAAGAAAATAAAGTATTATATACTAAGTGATGAAACTTAAAAACTATGTTTTAATCATAGCTAGCCCACTTGTCACTGTGTCGCCACCAGACAGCACTTAATCTCTCGGTGAGGAATGGTCTTGACCTTTTGGCTCATCAGTGTCAGAGGTGTAGGAATACAAATTTGACATGGAAAAATTTTAATAAAAAAAATAAAATACGAAGAAAATAAAGTATTATATACTAAGTGATGAAACTTAAAAACCATGTTTTAATCATAGCTAGCCCACTTGTCACTGTGTCGCCACCAGACAGCATTTAATCTCTCGGTGAGGAATGGTCTTGACCTTTTGGCTCGTCAGTGTCAGAGGTGTAGGAATACAAATTTGACATGGAAAAATTTTAATAAAAAAAATAAAATACGAAGAAATTAAAGTATTATATACTAAGTGATGAAACTTAAAAACTATGTTTTAATCATAGCTAGCCCACTTGTCACTGTGTCGCCACCAGACAGCACTTAATCTCTCGGTGAGGAATGGTCTTGACCTTTTGGCTCATCAGTGTCAGAGGTGTAGGAATACAAATTTGACATGGAAAAATTTTAATAAAAAAATAAAATACGAAGAAAATAAAGTATTATATACTAAGTGATGAAACTTAAAAACTATGTTTTAATCATAGCTAGCCCACTTGTCACTGTGTCGCCACCAGACAGCACTTAATCTCTCGGTGAGGAATGGTCTTGACCTTTTGGCTCATCAGTGTCAGAGGTGTAGGAATACAAATTTGACATGGAAAAATTTTATTAAAAAAAATAAAATACGAAGAAAATAAAGTATTATATACTAAGTGATGAAACTTAAAAACCATGTTTTAATCATAGCTAGCCGACATGTCACTGTGTCGCCACCAGACAGCACTTAATCTCTCGGTGAGGAATGGTCTTGACCTTTTGGCTCATCAGTGTCAGAGGTGTAGGAATACAAATTTGACATGGAAAAATTTTAATAAAAAAAATAAAATACGAAGAAAATAAAGTATTATATACTACGTGATGAAACTTAAAAACTATGTTTTAATCATAGCTAGCCCACTTGTCACTGTGTCGCCACCTGACAGCACTTAATCTCACGGTGAGGAATGGTCTTGACCTTTTGGCTCATCAGTGTCAGAGGTGTAGGAATACAAATTTGACATGGAAAAATTTTAATAAGAAAAATAAAATACGAAGAAAATAAAGTATTATATACTAAGTGATGAAACTTAAAAACTATGTTTTAATCATAGCTAGCCCACTTGTCACTGTGTCGCCACCAGACAGCACTTAATCTCTCGGTGAGGAATGGTCTTGACCTTTTGGCTCATCAGTGTCAGAGGTGTAGGAATACAAATTTGACATGGAAAAATTTTAATAAAAAAATAAAATACGAAGAAAATAAAGTATTATATACTAAGTGATGAAACTTAAAAACTATGTTTTAATCATAGCTAGCCCACTTGTCACTGTGTCGCCACCAGACAGCACTTAATCTCTCGGTGAGGAATGGTCTTGACCTTTTGGCTCATCAGTGTCAGAGGTGTAGGAATACAAATTTGACATGGAAAAATTTTAATAAAAAAAATAAAATACGAAGAAAATAAAGTATTATATACTAAGTGATGAAACTTAAAAACCATGTTTTAATCATAGCTAGCCCACTTGTCACTGTGTCGCCACCAGACAGCATTTAATCTCTCGGTGAGGAATGGTCTTGACCTTTTGGCTCGTCAGTGTCAGAGGTGTAGGAATACAAATTTGACATGGAAAAATTTTAATAAAAAAAATAAAATACGAAGAAATTAAAGTATTATATAGTAAGTGATGAAACTTAAAAACTATGTTTTAATCATAGCTAGCCCACTTGTCACTGTGTCGCCACCAGACAGCACTTAATCTCTCGGTGAGGAATGGTCTTGACCTTTTGGCTCATCAGTGTCAGAGGTGTAGGAATACAAATTTGACATGGAAAAATTTTAATAAAAAAATAAAATACGAAGAAAATAAAGTATTATATACTAAGTGATGAAACTTAAAAACTATGTTTTAATCATAGCTAGCCCACTTGTCACTGTGTCGCCACCAGACAGCACTTAATCTCTCGGTGAGGAATGGTCTTGACCTTTTGGCTCATCAGTGTCAGAGGTGTAGGAATACAAATTTGACATGGAAAAATTTTATTAAAAAAAATAAAATACGAAGAAAATAAAGTATTATATACTAAGTGATGAAACTTAAAAACCATGTTTTAATCATAGCTAGCCGACATGTCACTGTGTCGCCACCAGACAGCACTTAATCTCTCGGTGAGGAATGGTCTTGACCTTTTGGCTCATCAGTGTCAGAGGTGTAGGAATACAAATTTGACATGGAAAAATTTTAATAAAAAAAATAAAATACGAAGAAAATAAAGTATTATATACTACGTGATGAAACTTAAAAACTATGTTTTAATCATAGCTAGCCCACTTGTCACTGTGTCGCCACCTGACAGCACTTAATCTCACGGTGAGGAATGGTCTTGACCTTTTGGCTCATCAGTGTCAGAGGTGTAGGAATACAAATTTGACATGGAAAAATTTTAATAAGAAAAATAAAATACGAAGAAAATAAAGTATTATATACTAAGTGAAGAAACTTAAAAACTATGTTTTAATCATAGCTAGCCCACTTGTCACTGTGTCGCCACCAGACAGCACGTAATCTCTCGGTGAGGAATGGTCTTGACCTTTTGGCTCATCAGTGTCAGAGGTGTAGGAATACAAATTTGATATGGAAAAATTTTAATAAAAAAAATAAAATACGAAGAAAATAAAGTATTATATACTAAGTGATGAAACTTAAAAACTATGTTTTAATCATAGCTAGCCCACTTGTCACTGTGTCGCCACCAGACAGCACTTAATCTCTCGGTGAGGAACGGTCTTGACCTTTTGGCTCATCAGTGTCAGAGGTGTAGGAATACAAATTTGACATGGAAAAATTTTAATAAAAAAAATAAAATACGAAGAAAATAAAGTATTATATACTAAGTGATGAAACTTAAAAACTATGTTTTAATCATAGCTAGCCCACTTGTCACTGTGTCGCCACCAGACAGCACTTAATCTCTCGGTGAGGAATTGTCTTGACCTTTTGACTCATCAGTGTCAGAGGTGTAGGAATACAAATTTGACATGGAAAAATTTTAATAAAAAAAATAAAATACGAAGAAAATAAAGTATTATATACTAAGTGATGAAACTTAAAAACTATGTTTTAATCATAGCTAGCCCACTTGTCACTGTGTCGCCACCAGACAGCACTTAATCTCTCGGTGAGGAATGGTCTTGACCTTTTGGCTCATCAGTGTCAGAGGTGTAGGAATACAAATTTGACATGGAAAAATTTTAATAAAAAAAATAAAATACGAAGAAAATAAAGTATTATATACTAAGTGATGAAACTTAAAAACTATGTTTTAATCATAGCTAGCCCACTTGTCACTGTGTCGCCACCAGACAGCACTTAATCTCTCGGTGAGGAATGGTCTTGACCTTTTGGCTCATCAGTGTCAGAGGTGTAGGAATACAAATTTGACATGGAAAAATTTTAATAAAAAAAATAAAATACGAAGAAAATAAAGTATTATATACTAAGTGATGAAACTTAAAAACTATGTTTTAATCATAGCTAGCCCACTTGTCACTGTGTCGCCACCAGACAGCACTTAATCTCTCGGTGAGGAATGGTCTTGACCTTTTGGCTCATCAGTGTCAGAGGTGTAGGAATACAAATTTGACATGGAAAAATTTTAATAAAAAAAATAAAATACGAAGAAAATAAAGTATTATATACTAAGTGATGAAACTTAAAAACTATGTTTTAATCATAGCTAGCCCACTTGTCACTGTGTCGCCACCAGACAGCACTTAATGTCTCGGTGAGGAATGGTCTTGACCTTTTGGCTCATCAGTGTCAGAGGTGTAGGAATACAAATTTGACATGGAAAAATTTTAATAAAAAAAATAAAATACGAAGAAAATAAAGTATTATATACTAAGTGATGAAACTTAAAAACTATGTTTTAATCATAGCTAGCCCACTTGTCACTGTGTCGCCACCAGACAGCACTTAATCTCTCGGTGAGGAATGGTCTTGACCTTTTGGCTCATCAGTGTCAGAGGTGTAGGAATACAAATTTGACATGGAAAAATTTTAATAAAAAAAATAAAATACGAAGAAAATAAAGTATTATATACTAAGTGATGAAACTTAAAAACTATGTTTTAATCATAGCTAGCGCACTTGTCACTGTGTCGCCACCAGACAGCTCTTAATCTCTCGGTGAGGAATGGTCTTGACCTTTTGGCTCATCAGTGTCAGAGGTGTAGGAATACAAATTTGACATGGAAAAATTTTAATAAAAAAAATAAAATACGAAGAAAATAAAGTATTATATACTAAGTGATGAAACTTAAAAACTATGTTTTAATCATAGCTAGCCCACTTGTCACTGTGTCGCCACCAGACAGCACGTAATCTCTCGGTGAGGAATGGTCTTGACCTTTTGGCTCATCAGTGTCAGAGGTGTAGGAATACAAATTTGACATGGAAAAATTTTAATAAAAAAAATAAAATACGAAGAAAATAAAGTATTATATACTAAGTGATGAAACTTAAAAACTATGTTTTAATCATAGCTAGCCCACTTGTCACTGTGTCGCCACCAGACAGCACTTAATCTCTCGGTGAGGAACGGTCTTGACCTTTTGGCTCATCAGTGTCAGAGGTGTAGGAATACAAATTTGACATGGAAAAATTTTAATAAAAAAAATAAAATACGAAGAAAATAAAGTATTATATACTACGTGATGAAACTTAAAAACTATGTTTTAATCATAGCTAGCCCACTTGTCACTGTGTCGCCACCAGACAGCACTTAATCTCTCGGTGAGGAATGGTCTTGACCTTTTGGCTCATCAGTGTCAGAGGTGTAGGAATACAAATTTGACATGGAAAAATTTTAATAAAAAAAATAAATTACGAAGAAAATAAAGTATTATATACTAAGTGATGAAAATTAAAAACTATGTTTTAATCATAGCTAGCCCACTTGTCACTGTGTCGCCACCAGACAGCACTTAATCTCTCGGTGAGGAATGGTCTTGACCTTTTGGCTCATCAGTGTCAGAGGTGTAGGAATACAAATTTGACATGGAAAAATTTTAATAAAAAAATAAAATACGAAGAAAATAAAGTATTATATACTAAGTGATGAAACTTAAAAACTATGTTTTAATCATAGCTAGCCCACTTGTCACTGTGTCGCCACCAGACAGCACTTAATCTCTCGGTGAGGAATGGTCTTGACCTTTTGGCTCATCAGTGTCAGAGGTGTAGGAATACAAATTTGACATGGAAAAATTTTAATAAAAAAAATAAAATACGAAGAAAATAAAGTATTATATACTAAGTGATGAAACTTAAAAACCATGTTTTAATCATAGCTAGCCCACTTGTCACTGTGTCGCCACCAGACAGCATTTAATCTCTCGGTGAGGAATGGTCTTGACCTTTTGGCTCATCAGTGTCAGAGGTGTAGGAATACAAATTTGACATGGAAAAATTTTAATAAAAAAAATAAAATACGAAGAAAATAAAGTATTATATACTAAGTGATGAAACTTAAAAACTATGTTTTAATCATAGCTAGCCCACTTGTCACTGTGTCGCCACCAGACAGCACTTAATCTCTCGGTGAGGAATGGTCTTGACCTTTTGGCTCATCAGTGTCAGAGGTGTAGGAATACAAATTTGACATGGAAAAATTTTAATAAAAAAATAAAATACGAAGAAAATAAAGTATTATATACTAAGTGATGAAACTTAAAAACTATGTTTTAATCATAGCTAGCCCACTTGTCACTGTGTCGCCACCAGACAGCACTTAATCTCTCGGTGAGGAATGGTCTTGACCTTTTGGCTCATCAGTGTCAGAGGTGTAGGAATACAAATTTGACATGGAAAAATTTTAATAAAAAAAATAAAATACGAAGAAAATAAAGTATTATATACTACGTGATGAAACTTAAAAACTATGTTTTAATCATAGCTAGCCCACTTGTCACTGTGTCGCCACCTGACAGCACTTAATCTCACGGTGAGGAATGGTCTTGACCTTTTGGCTCATCAGTGTCAGAGGTGTAGGAATACAAATTTGACATGGAAAAATTTTAATAAGAAAAATAAAATACGAAGAAAATAAAGTATTATATACTAAGTGATGAAACTTAAAAACTATGTTTTAATCATAGCTAGCCCACTTGTCACTGTGTCGCCACCAGACAGCACGTAATCTCTCGGTGAGGAATGGTCTTGACCTTTTGGCTCATCAGTGTCAGAGGTGTAGGAATACAAATTTGATATGGAAAAATTTTAATAAAAAAAATTAAATACGAAGAAAATAAAGTATTATATACTAAGTGATGAAACTTAAAAACTATGTTTTAATCATAGCTAGCCCACTTGTCACTGTGTCGCCACCAGACAGCACTTAATCTCTCGGTGAGGAACGGTCTTGACCTTTTGGCTCATCAGTGTCAGAGGTGTAGGAATACAAATTTGACATGGAAAAATTTTAATAAAAAAAATAAAATACGAAGAAAATAAAGTATTATATACTAAGTGATGAAACTTAAAAACTATGTTTTAATCATAGCTAGCCCACTTGTCACTGTGTCGCCACCAGACAGCACTTAATCTCTCGGTGAGGAATGGTCTTGACCTTTTGGCTCATCAGTGTCAGAGGTGTAGGAATACAAATTTGACATGGAAAAATTTTAATAAAAAAAATAAAATACGAAGAAAATAAAGTATTATATACTAAGTGATGAAACTTAAAAACTATGTTTTAATCATAGCTAGCCCACTTGTCACTGTGTCGCCACCAGACAGCACTTAATCTCTCGGTGAGGAATGGTCTTGACCTTTTGGCTCATCAGTGTCAGAGGTGTAGGAATACAAATTTGACATGGAAAAATTTTAATAAAAAAAATAAAATACGAAGAAAATAAAGTATTATATACTAAGTGATGAAACTTAAAAACTATGTTTTAATCATAGCTAGCCCACTTGTCACTGTGTCGCCACCAGACAGCACTTAATCTCTCGGTGAGGAATGGTCTTGACCTTTTGGCTCATCAGTGTCAGAGGTGTAGGAATACAAATTTGACATGGAAAAATTTTAATAAAAAAAATAAAATACGAAGAAAATAAAGTATTATATACTAAGTGATGAAACTTAAAAACTATGTTTTAATCATAGCTAGCCCACTTGTCACTGTGTCGCCACCAGACAGCACTTAATGTCTCGGTGAGGAATGGTCTTGACCTTTTGGCTCATCAGTGTCAGAGGTGTAGGAATACAAATTTGACATGGAAAAATTTTAATAAAAAAAATAAAATACGAAGAAAATAAAGTATTATATACTAAGTGATGAAACTTAAAAACTATGTTTTAATCATAGCTAGCCCACTTGTCACTGTGTCGCCACCAGACAGCACTTAATCTCTCGGTGAGGAATGGTCTTGACCTTTTGGCTCATCAGTGTCAGAGGTGTAGGAATACAAATTTGACATGGAAAAATTTTAATAAAAAAAATAAAATACGAAGAAAATAAAGTATTATATACTAAGTGATGAAACTTAAAAACTATGTTTTAATCATAGCTAGCGCACTTGTCACTGTGTCGCCACCAGACAGCTCTTAATCTCTCGGTGAGGAATGGTCTTGACCTTTTGGCTCATCAGTGTCAGAGGTGTAGGAATACAAATTTGACATGGAAAAATTTTAATAAAAAAAATAAAATACGAAGAAAATAAAGTATTATATACTAAGTGATGAAACTTAAAAACTATGTTTTAATCATAGCTAGCCCACTTGTCACTGTGTCGCCACCAGACAGCACGTAATCTCTCGGTGAGGAATGGTCTTGACCTTTTGGCTCATCAGTGTCAGAGGTGTAGGAATACAAATTTGACATGGAAAAATTTTAATAAAAAAAATAAAATACGAAGAAAATAAAGTATTATATACTAAGTGATGAAACTTAAAAACTATGTTTTAATCATAGCTAGCCCACTTGTCACTGTGTCGCCACCAGACAGCACTTAATCTCTCGGTGAGGAACGGTCTTGACCTTTTGGCTCATCAGTGTCAGAGGTGTAGGAATACAAATTTGACATGGAAAAATTTTAATAAAAAAAATAAAATACGAAGAAAATAAAGTATTATATACTACGTGATGAAACTTAAAAACTATGTTTTAATCATAGCTAGCCCACTTGTCACTGTGTCGCCACCAGACAGCACTTAATCTCTCGGTGAGGAATGGTCTTGACCTTTTGGCTCATCAGTGTCAGAGGTGTAGGAATACAAATTTGACATGGAAAAATTTTAATAAAAAAAATAAATTACGAAGAAAATAAAGTATTATATACTAAGTGATGAAAATTAAAAACTATGTTTTAATCATAGCTAGCCCACTTGTCACTGTGTCGCCACCAGACAGCACTTAATCTCTCGGTGAGGAATGGTCTTGACCTTTTGGCTCATCAGTGTCAGAGGTGTAGGAATACAAATTTGACATGGAAAAATTTTAATAAAAAAAATAAAATACGAAGAAAATAAAGTATTATATACTAAGTGATGAAACTTAAAAACTATGTTTTAATCATAGCTAGCCCACTTGTCACTGTGTCGCCACCAGACAGCACTTAATCTCTCGGTGAGGAATGGTCTTGACCTTTTGGCTCATCAGTGTCAGAGGTGTAGGAATATAAATGTGACATGGAAAAATTTTAATAAAAAAAATAAAATACGAAGAAAATAAAGTATTATATACTAAGTGATGAAACTTAAAAACCATGTTTTAATCATAGCTAGCCCACTTGTCACTGTGTCGCCACCAGACAGCATTTAATCTCTCGGTGAGGAATGGTCTTGACCTTTTGGCTCATCAGTGTCAGAGGTGTAGGAATACAAATTTGACATGGAAAAATTTTAATAAAAAAAATAAAATACGAAGAAAATAAAGTATTATATACTAAGTGATGAAACTTAAAAACTATGTTTTAATCATAGCTAGCCCACTTGTCACTGTGTCGCCACCAGACAGCACTTAATCTCTCGGTGAGGAATGGTCTTGACCTTTTGGCTCATCAGTGTCAGAGGTGTAGGAATACAAATTTGACATGGAAAAATTTTAATAAAAAAATAAAATACGAAGAAAATAAAGTATTATATACTAAGTGATGAAACTTAAAAACTATGTTTTAATCATAGCTAGCCCACTTGTCACTGTGTCGCCACCAGACAGCACTTAATCTCTCGGTGAGGAATGGTCTTGACCTTTTGGTTCATCAGTGTCAGAGCTGTAGGAATACAAATTTGACATGGAAAAATTTTATTAAAAAAAATAAAATACGAAGAAAATAAAGTATTATATACTAAGTGATGAAACTTAAAAACTATGTTTTAATCATAGCTAGCCCACTTGTCACTGTGTCGCCACCAGACAGCACTTAATCTCTCGGTGAGGAATGGTCTTGACCTTTTGGCTCATCAGTGTCAGAGGTGTAGGAATACAAATTTGACATGGAAAAATTTTAATAAAAAAAATAAAATACGAAGAAAATAAAGTATTATATACTAAGTGATGAAACTTAAAAACTATGTTTTAATCATAGCTAGCCCACTTGTCACTGTGTCGCCACCAGACAGCACTTAATCTCTCGGTGAGGAATGGTCTTGACCTTTTGGCTCATCAGTGTCAGAGGTGTAGGAATACAAATTTGACATGGAAAAATTTTAATAAAAAAAATAAAATACGAAGAAAATAAAGTATTATATACTAAGTGATGAAACTTAAAAACTATGTTTTAATCATAGCTAGCCCACTTGTCACTGTGTCGCCACCAGACAGCACTTAATGTCTCGGTGAGGAATGGTCTTGACCTTTTGGCTCATCAGTGTCAGAGGTGTAGGAATACAAATTTGACATGGAAAAATTTTAATAAAAAAAATAAAATACGAAGAAAATAAAGTATTATATACTAAGTGATGAAACTTAAAAACTATGTTTTAATCATAGCTAGCCCACTTGTCACTGTGTCGCCACCAGACAGCACTTAATCTCTCGGTGAGGAATGGTCTTGACCTTTTGGCTCATCAGTGTCAGAGGTGTAGGAATACAAATTTGACATGGAAAAATTTTAATAAAAAAAATAAAATACGAAGAAAATAAAGTATTATATACTAAGTGATGAAACTTAAAAACTATGTTTTAATCATAGCTAGCCCACTTGTCACTGTGTCGCCACCAGACAGCACTTAATCTCTCGGTGAGGAATGGTCTTGACCTTTTGGCTCATCAGTGTCAGAGGTGTAGGAATACAAATTTGACATGGAAAAATTTTAATAAAAAAAATAAAATACGAAGAAAATAAAGTATTATACACTAAGTGATGAAACTTAAAAACTATGTTTTAATCATAGCTAGCCCACTTGTCACTGTGTCGCCACCAGACAGCACTTAATCTCTCGGTGAGGAATGGTCTTGACCTCTTGGCTCATCAGTGTCAGAGGTGTAGGAATACAAATTTGACATGGAAAAATTTTAATAAAAAAACTAAAATACGAAGAAAATAAAGTATTATATAGTAAGTGATGAAACTTAAAAACTATGTTATAATCATAGCTAGCCCACTTGTCACTGTGTCGCCACCTGACAGCACTTAATCTCTCGGTGAGGAATGGTCTTGACCTTTTGGCTCATCAGTGTCAGAGGTGTAGGAATACAAATTTGACATGGAAAAATTTTAATAAAAAAAATAAAATACGAAGAAAATAAAGTATTATATACTAAGTGATGAAACTTAAAAAGTATGTTTTAATCATAGCTAGCCCACTTGTCACTGTGTCGCCACCAGACAGCACGTAATCTCTCGGTGAGGAATGGTCTTGACCTTTTGGCTCATCAGTGTCAGAGGTGTAGGAATACAAATTTGACATGGAAAAATTTTAATAAAAAAAATAAAATACGAAGAAAATAAAGTATTATATACTAAGTGATGAAACTTAAAAACTATGTTTTAATCATAGCTAGCCCACTTGTCACTGTGTCGCCACCAGACAGCACTTAATCTCTCGGTGAGGAATGGTCTTGACCTTTTGGCTCATCAGTGTCAGAGGTGTAGGAATACAAATTTGACATGGAAAAATTTTAATAAAAAAAATAAAATACGAAGAAAATAAAGTATTATATACTAAGTGATGAAACTTAAAAACTATGTTTTAATCATAGCTAGCCCACTTGCCACTGTGTCGTCACCAGACAGCACTTAATCTCTCGGTGAGGAATGGTCTTGACCTTTTGGCTCATCAGTGTCAGAGGTGTAGGAATACAAATTTGACATGGAAAAATTTTAATAAAAAAAATAAAATACGAAGAAAATAAAGTATTATATACTAAGTGATGAAACTTAAAAACTATGTTTTAATCATAGCTAGCCCACTTGTCACTGTGTCGCCACCAGACAGCACTTAATCTCTCGGTGAGGAATGGTCTTGACCTTTTGGCTCATCAGTGTCAGAGGTGTAGGAATACAAATTTGACATGGAAAAATTTTAATAAAAAAATAAAATACGAAGAAAATAAAGTATTATATATTAAGTGATGAAACTTAAAAACTATGTTTTAATCATAGCTAGCCCACTTGTCACTGTGTCGCCACCAGACAGCACTTAATCTCTCGGTGAGGAATGGTCTTGACCTTTTGGCTCATCAGTTTCAGAGGTGTAGGAATACAAATTTGACATGGGAAAATTTTAATAAAGAAAATAAAATACGAAGAAAATAAAGTATTATATACTAAGTGATGAAACTTAAAAACTATGTTTTAATCATAGCTAGCCCACTTGTCACTGTGTCGCCACCAGACAGCACTTAATCTCTCGGTGAGGAACGGTCTTGACCTTTTGGCTCATCAGTGTCAGAGGTGTAGGAATACAAATTTGACATGGAAAAATTTTAATAAAAAAAATAAAATACGAAGAAAATAAATTATTATATACTACGTGATGAAACTTAAAAACTATGTTTTAATCATAGCTAGCCCACTTGTCACTGTGTCGCCACCAGACAGCACTTAATCTCTCGGTGAGGAATGGTCTTGACCTTTTGGCTCATCAGTGTCAGAGGTGTAGGAATACAAATTTGACATGGAAAAATTTTAATAAAAAAAATAAATTACGAAGAAAATAAAGTATTATATACTAAGTGATGAAAATTAAAAACTATGTTTTAATCATAGCTAGCCCACTTGTCACTGTGTCGCCACCAGACAGCACTTAATCTCTCGGTGAGGAATGGTCTTGACCTTTTGGCTCATCAGTGTCAGAGGTGTAGGAATACAAATTTGACATGGAAAAATTTTAATAAAAAAATAAAATACGAAGAAAATAAAGTATTATATACTAAGTGATGAAACTTAAAAACTATGTTTTAATCATAGCTAGCCCACTTGTCACTGTGTCGCCACCAGACAGCACTTAATCTCTCGGTGAGGAATGGTCTTGACCTTTTGGCTCATCAGTGTCAGAGGTGTAGGAATACAAATTTGACATGGAAAAATTTTAATAAAAAAAATAAAATACGAAGAAAATAAAGTATTATATACTAAGTGATGAAACTTAAAAACCATGTTTTAATCATAGCTAGCCCACTTGTCACTGTGTCGCCACCAGACAGCATTTAATCTCTCGGTGAGGAATGGTCTTGACCTTTTGGCTCATCAGTGTCAGAGGTGTAGGAATACAAATTTGACATGGAAAAATTTTAATAAAAAAAATAAAATACGAAGAAAATAAAGTATTATATACTAAGTGATGAAACTTAAAAACTATGTTTTAATCATAGCTAGCCCACTTGTCACTGTGTCGCCACCAGACAGCACGTAATCTCTCGGTGAGGAATGGTCTTGACCTTTTGGCTCATCAGTGTCAGAGGTGTAGGAATACAAATTTGACATGGAAAAATTTTAATAAAAAAAATAAAATACGAAGAAAATAAAGTATTATATACTAAGTGATGAAACTTAAAAACTATGTTTTAATCATAGCTAGCCCACTTGTCACTGTGTCGCCACCAGACAGCACTTAATCTCTCGGTGAGGAACGGTCTTGACCTTTTGGCTCATCAGTGTCAGAGGTGTAGGAATACAAATTTGACATGGAAAAATTTTAATAAAAAAAATAAAATACGAAGAAAATAAAGTATTATATACTATGTGATGAAACTTAAAAACTATGTTTTAATCATAGCTAGCCCACTTGTCACTGTGTCGCCACCAGACAGCACTTAATCTCTCGGTGAGGAATGGTCTTGACCTTTTGGCTCATCAGTGTCAGAGGTGTAGGAATACAAATTTGACATGGAAAAATTTTAATAAAAAAAATAAAATACGAAGAAAATAAAGTATTATATACTAAGTGATGAAACTTAAAAACTATGTTTTAATCATAGCTAGCCCACTTGTCACTGTGTCGCCACCAGACAGCACTTAATCTCTCGGTGAGGAATGGTCTTGACCTTTTGGCTCATCAGTGTCAGAGGTGTAGGAATACAAATTTGACATGGAAAAATTTTAATAAAAAAAATAAAATACGAAGAAAATAAAGTATTATATACTAAGTGATGAAACTTAAAAACTATGTTTTAATCATAGCTAGCCCACTTGTCACTGTGTCGCCACCAGACAGCACTTAATCTCTCGGTGAGGAATGGTCTTGACCTTTTGGCTCATCAGTGTCAGAGGTGTAGGAATACAAATTTGACATGGAAAAATTTTAATAAAAAAAATAATATACGAAGAAAATAAAGTATTATATACTAAGTGATGAAACTTAAAAACTATGTTTTAATCATAGCTAGCCCACTTGTCACTGTGTCGCCACCAGACAGCACTTAATCTCTCGGTGAGGAATGGTCTTGACCTTTTGGCTCATCAGTGTCAGAGGTGTAGGAATACAAATTTGACATGGAAAAATTTTAATAAAAAAAATAAAATACGAAGAAAGTAAAGTATTATATACTAAGTGATGAAACTTAAAAACCATGTTTTAATCATAGCTAGCCCACTTGTCACTGTGTCGCCACCAGACAGCACTTAATCTCTCGGTGAGGAATGGTCTTGACCTTTTGGCTCATCAGTGTCAGAGGTGTAGGAATACAAATTTGACATGGAAAAATTTTAATAAAAAAAATAAAATACGAAGAAAATAAAGTATTATATACTAAATGATGAAACTTAAAAACTATGTTTCAATCATAGCTAGCCCACTTGTCACTGTGTCGCCACCAGACAGCACTTAATCTCTCGGTGAGGAATGGTCTTGACCTTTTGGCTCATCAGTGTCAGAGGTGTAGGAATACAAATTTGACATGGAAAAATTTTAATAAAAAAAATAAAATACGAAGAAAATAAAGTATTATATACTAAGTGATGAAACTTAAAAACTATGTTTTAATCATAGCTAGCCCACTTGTCACTGTGTCGCCACCAGACAGCACTTAATCTCTCGGTGAGGAATGGTCTTGACCTTTTGGCTCATCAGTGTCAGAGGTGTAGGAATACAAATTTGACATGGAAAAATTTTAATAAAAAAATAAAATACGAAGAAAATAAAGTATTATATACTAAGTGATGAAACTTAAAAACTATGTTTTAATCATAGCTAGCCCACTTGTCACTGTGTCGCCACCAGACAGCACTTAATCTCTCGGTGAGGAATGGTCTTGACCTTTTGGCTCATCAGTGTCAGAGGTGTAGGAATACAAATTTGACATGGAAAAATTTTAATAAAAAAAATAAAATACGAAGAAAATAAAGTATTATATACTAAGTGATGAAACTTAAAAACTATGTTTTAATCATAGCTAGCCCACTTGTCACTCTGTCGCCACCAGACAGCACTTAATCTCTCGGTGAGGAATGGTCTTGACCTTTTGGCTCATCAGTGTCAGAGGTGTAGGAATACAAATGTGACATGGAAAAATTTTAATAAAAAAAATAAAATACGAAGAAAATAAAGTATTATATACTAAGTGATGAAACTTAAAAACTATGTTTTAATCATAGCTAGCCCACTTGTCACTCTGTCGCCACCAGACAGCACTTAATCTCTCGGTGAGGAATGGTCTTGACCTTTTGGCTCATCAGTGTCAGAGGTGTAGGAATACAAATTTGACATGGAAAAATTTTAATAAAAAAATAAAATACGAAGAAAATAAAGTATTATATACTAAGTGATGAAACTTAAAAACTATGTTTTAATCATAGCTAGCCCACTTGTCACTGTGTCGCCACCAGACAGCACTTAATCTCTCGGTGAGGAATGGTCTTGACCTTTTGGCTCATCAGTGTCAGAGGTGTAGGAATACAAATTTGACATGGAAAAATTTTAATAAAAAAATAAAATACGAAGAAAATAAAGTATTATATACTAAGTGATGAAACTTAAAAACCATGTTTTAATCATAGCTAGCCTACCTGTCACTGTGTCGCCACCAGACAGCACTTAATCTCTCGGTGAGGAATGGTCTTGACCTTTTGGCTCATCAGTGTCAGAGGTGTAGGAATACAAATTTGACATGGAAAAATTTTAATAAAAAAAATAAAATACGAAGAAAATAAAGTATTATATACTAAGTGATGAAACTTAAAAACTATGTTTTAATCATAGCTAGCCCACTTGTCACTCTGTCGCCACCAGACAGCACTTAATCTCTCGGTGAGGAATGGTCTTGACCTTTTGGCTCATCAGTGTCAGAGGTGTAGGAATACAAATTTGACATGGAAAAATTTTAATAAAAAAAATAAAATACGAAGAAAATAAAGTATTATATACTAAGTGATGAAACTTAAAAACTATGTTTTAATCATAGCTAGCCCACTTGTCACTGTGTCGCCACCAGACAGCACTTAATCTCTCGGTGAGGAATGGTCTTGACCTTTTGGCTCATCAGTGTCAGAGGTGTAGGAATACAAATTTGACATGGAAAAATTTAAAAAAAAAATAAAATACGAAGAAAATAAAGTATTATATACTAAGTGATGAAACTTAAAAACTATGTTTTAATCATAGCTAGCCCACTTGTCACTGTGTCGCCACCAGACAGCACTTAATCTCTCGGTGAGGAATGGTCTTGACCTTTTGGCTCATCAGTGTCAGAGGTGTAGGAATACAAATTTGACATGGAAAAATTTTAATAAAAAAAATAAAATACGAAGAAAATAAAGTATTATATAGTAAGTGATGAAACTTAAAAACTATGTTTTAATCATAGCTAGCCCACTTGTCACTGTGTCGCCACCAGACAGCACTTAATCTCTCGGTGAGGAACGGTCTTGACCTTTTGGCTCATCAGTGTCAGAGGTGTAGGAATACAAATTTGACATGGAAACATTTTAATAATAAAAATAAAATACGAAGAAAATAAAGTATTATATACTAAGTGATGAAACTTAAAAACTATGTTTTAATCATAGCTAGCCCACTTGTCACTGTGTCGCCACCAGACAGCACTTAATCTCTCGGTGAGGAATGGTCTTGACCTTTTGGCTCATCAGTGTCAGAGGTGTAGGAATACAAATTTGACATGGAAAAATTTTAATAAAAAAAATAAAATACGAAGAAAATAAAGTATTATATACTAAGTGATGAAACTTAAAAACCATGTTTTAATCATAGCTAGCCTACTTGTCACTGTGTCGCCACCAGACAGCACTTAATCTCTCGGTGAGCAATGGTCTTGACCTTTTGGCTCATCAGTGTCAGAGGTGTAGGAATACAAATTTGACATGGAAAAATTTTAATAAAAAAATAAAATACGAAGAAAATAAAGTATTATATACTAAGTGATGAAACTTAAAAACTATGTTTTAATCATAGCTAGCCCACTTGTCACTGTGTCGCCACCAGACAGCACTTAATCTCTCGGTGAGGAATGGTCTTGACCTTTTGGCTCATCAGTGTCAGAGGTGTAGGAATACAAATTTGACATGGAAAAATTTTAATAAAAAAAATAAAATACGAAGAAAATAAAGTATTATATACTAAGTGATGAAACTTAAAAACCATGTTTTAATCATAGCTAGCCCACTTGTCACTGTGTCGCCACCAGACAGCATTTAATCTCTCGGTGAGGAATGGTCTTGACCTTTTGGCTCATCAGTGTCAGAGGTGTAGGAATACAAATTTGACATGGAAAAATTTTAATAAAAAAAATAAAATACGAAGAAAATAAAGTATTATATACTAAGTGATGAAACTTAAAAACTATGTTTTAATCATAGCTAGCCCACTTGTCACTGTGTCGCCACCAGACAGCACGTAATCTCTCGGTGAGGAATGGTCTTGACCTTTTGGCTCATCAGTGTCAGAGGTGTAGGAATACAAATTTGACATGGAAAAATTTTAATAAAAAAAATAAAATACGAAGAAAATAAAGTATTATATACTAAGTGATGAAACTTAAAAACTATGTTTTAATCATAGCTAGCCCACTTGTCACTGTGTCGCCACCAGACAGCACTTAATCTCTCGGTGAGGAACGGTCTTGACCTTTTGGCTCATCAGTGTCAGAGGTGTAGGAATACAAATTTGACATGGAAAAAATTTTAATAAAAAAATAAAATACGAAGAAAATAAAGTATTATATACTATGTGATGAAACTTGAAAACTATGTTTTAATCATAGCTAGCCCACTTGTCACTGTGTCGCCACCAGACAGCACTTAATCTCTCGGTGAGGAATGGTCTTGACCTTTTGGCTCATCAGTGTCAGAGGTGTAGGAATACAAATTTGACATGGAAAAATTTTAATAAAAAAATAAAATACGAAGAAAATAAAGTATTATATACTAAGTGATGAAACTTAAAAACTATGTTTTAATCATAGCTAGCCCACTTGTCACTGTGTCGCCACCAGACAGCACTTAATCTCTCGGTGAGGAATGGTCTTGACCTTTTGGCTCATCAGTGTCAGAGGTGTAGGAATACAAATTTGACATGGAAAAATTTTAATAAAAAAAATAAAATACGAAGAAAATAAAGTATTATATACTAAGTGATGAAACTTAAAAACTATGTTTTAATCATAGCTAGCCCACTTGTCACTGTGTCGCCACCAGACAGCACTTAATCTCTCGGTGAGGAATGGTCTTGACCTTTTGGCTCATCAGTGTCAGAGGTGTAGGAATACAAATTTGACATGGAAAAATTTTAATAAAAAAAATAATATACGAAGAAAATAAAGTATTATATACTAAGTGATGAAACTTAAAAACTATGTTTTAATCATAGCTAGCCCACTTGTCACTGTGTCGCCACCAGACAGCACTTAATCTCTCGGTGAGGAATGGTCTTGACCTTTTGGCTCATCAGTGTCAGAGGTGTAGGAATACAAATTTGACATGGAAAAATTTTAATAAAAAAAATAAAATACGAAGAAAGTAAAGTATTATATACTAAGTGATGAAACTTAAAAACCATGTTTTTAATCATAGCTAGCCCACTTGTCACTGTGTCGCCACCAGACAGCACTTAATCTCTCGGTGAGGAATGGTCTTGACCTTTTGGCTCATCAGTGTCAGAGGTGTAGGAATACAAATTTGACATGGAAAAATTTTAATAAAAAAAATAAAATACGAAGAAAATAAAGTATTATATACTAAATGATGAAACTTAAAAACTATGTTTCAATCATAGCTAGCCCACTTGTCACTGTGTCGCCACCAGACAGCACTTAATCTCTCGGTGAGGAATGGTCTTGACCTTTTGGCTCATCAGTGTCAGAGGTGTAGGAATACAAATTTGACATGGAAAAATTTTAATAAAAAAAATAAAATACGAAGAAAATAAAGTATTATATACTAAGTGATGAAACTTAAAAACTATGTTTTAATCATAGCTAGCCCACTTGTCACTGTGTCGCCACCAGACAGCACTTAATCTCTCGGTGAGGAATGGTCTTGACCTTTTGGCTCATCAGTGTCAGAGGTGTAGGAATACAAATTTGACATGGAAAAATTTTAATAAAAAAATAAATACGAAGAAAATAAAGTATTATATACTAAGTGATGAAACTTAAAAACTATGTTTTAATCATAGCTAGCCCACTTGTCACTGTGTCGCCACCAGACAGCACTTAATCTCTCGGTGAGGAATGGTCTTGACCTTTTGGCTCATCAGTGTCAGAGGTGTAGGAATACAAATTTGACATGGAAAAATTTTTAATAAAAAAAATAAAATACGAAGAAAATAAAGTATTATATACTAAGTGATGAAACTTAAAAACCATGTTTTAATCATAGCTAGCCCACTTGTCACTGTGTCGCCACCAGACAGCACTTAATCTCTCGGTGAGGAATGGTCTTGACCTTTTGGCTCATCAGTGTCAGAGGTGTAGGAATACAAATTTGACATGGAAAAATTTTAATAAAAAAAATAAAATACGAAGAAAATAAAGTATTATATACTAAGTGATGAAACTTAAAAACTATGTTTTAATCATAGCTAGCCCACTTGTCACTGTGTCGCCACCAGACAGCACTTAATCTCTCGGTGAGGAATGGTCTTGACCTTTTGGCTCATCAGTGTCAGAGGTGCAGGAATACAAATTTGACATGGAAAAATTTTAATAAAAAAAATAAAATACGAAGAAAATAAAGTATTATATACTAAGTGATGAAACTTAAAAACTATGTTTTAATCATAGCTAGCCCACTTGTCACTGTGTCGCCACCAGACAGCACGTAATCTCTCGGTGAGGAATGGTCTTGACCTTTTGGCTCATCAGTGTCAGAGGTGTAGGAATACAAATTTGACATGGAAAAATTTTAATAAAAAAAATAAAATACGAAGAAAATAAAGTATTATATACTAAGTGATGAAACTTAAAAACTATGTTTTAATCATAGCTAGCCCACTTGTCACTGTGTCGCCACCAGACAGCACTTAATCTCTCGGTGAGGAATGGTCTTGACCTTTTGGCTCATCAGTGTCAGAGGTGTAGGAATACAAATTTGACATGGAAAAATTTTAATAAAAAAAATAAAATACGAAGAAAATAAAGTATTATATACTAAGTGATGAAACTTAAAAACTATGTTTTAATCATAGCTAGCCCACTTGTCACTCTGTCGCCACCAGACAGCACTTAATCTCTCGGTGAGGAATGGTCTTGACCTTTTGGCTCATCAGTGTCAGAGGTGTAGGAATACAAATGTGACATGGAAAAATTTTAATAAAAAAAATAAAATACGAAGAAAATAAAGTATTATATACTAAGTGATGAAACTTAAAAACTATGTTTTAATCATAGCTAGCCCACTTGTCACTCTGTCGCCACCAGACAGCACTTAATCTCTCGGTGAGGAATGGTCTTGACCTTTTGGCTCATCAGTGTCAGAGGTGTAGGAATACAAATTTGACATGGAAAAATTTTAATAAAAAAATAAAATACGAAGAAAATAAAGTATTATATACTAAGTGATGAAACTTAAAAACTATGTTTTAATCATAGCTAGCCCACTTGTCACTGTGTCGCCACCAGACAGCACTTAATCTCTCGGTGAGGAATGGTCTTGACCTTTTGGCTCATCAGTGTCAGAGGTGTAGGAATACAAATTTGACATGGAAAAATTTTAATAAAAAAAATAAAATACGAAGAAAATAAAGTATTATATACTAAGTGATGAAACTTAAAAACCATGTTTTAATCATAGCTAGCCTACTTGTCACTGTGTCGCCACCAGACAGCACTTAATCTCTCGGTGAGGAATGGTCTTGACCTTTTGGCTCATCAGTGTCAGAGGTGTAGGAATACAAATTTGACATGGAAAAATTTTAATAAAAAAAATAAAATACGAAGAAAATAAAGTATTATATACTAAGTGATGAAACTTAAAAACTATGTTTTAATCATAGCTAGCCCACTTGTCACTCTGTCGCCACCAGACAGCACTTAATCTCTCGGTGAGGAATGGTCTTGACCTTTTGGCTCATCAGTGTCAGAGGTGTAGGAATACAAATTTGACATGGAAAAATTTTAATAAAAAAAATAAAATACGAAGAAAATAAAGTATTATATACTAAGTGATGAAACTTAAAAACTATGTTTTAATCATAGCTAGCCCACTTGTCACTGTGTCGCCACCAGACAGCACTTAATCTCTCGGTGAGGAATGGTCTTGACCTTTTGGCTCATCAGTGTCAGAGGTGTAGGAATACAAATTTGACATGGAAAAATTTAAAAAAAAAATAAAATACGAAGAAAATAAAGTATTATATACTAAGTGATGAAACTTAAAAACTATGTTTTAATCATAGCTAGCCCACTTGTCACTGTGTCGCCACCAGACAGCACTTAATCTCTCGGTGAGGAATGGTCTTGACCTTTTGGCTCATCAGTGTCAGAGGTGTAGGAATACAAATTTGACATGGAAAAATTTTAATAAAAAAAATAAAATACGAAGAAAATAAAGTATTATATAGTAAGTGATGAAACTTAAAAACTATGTTTTAATCATAGCTAGCCCACTTGTCACTGTGTCGCCACCAGACAGCACTTAATCTCTCGGTGAGGAACGGTCTTGACCTTTTGGCTCATCAGTGTCAGAGGTGTAGGAATACAAATTTGACATGGAAACATTTTAATAATAAAAATAAAATACGAAGAAAATAAAGTATTATATACTAAGTGATGAAACTTAAAAACTATGTTTTAATCATAGCTAGCCCACTTGTCACTGTGTCGCCACCAGACAGCACTTAATCTCTCGGTGAGGAATGGTCTTGACCTTTTGGCTCATCAGTGTCAGAGGTGTAGGAATACAAATTTGACATGGAAAAATTTTAATAAAAAAAATAAAATACGAAGAAAATAAAGTATTATATACTAAGTGATGAAACTTAAAAACCATGTTTTAATCATAGCTAGCCTACTTGTCACTGTGTCGCCACCAGACAGCACTTAATCTCTCGGTGAGGAATGGTCTTGACCTTTTGGCTCATCAGTGTCAGAGGTGTAGGAATACAAATTTGACATGGAAAAATTTTAATAAAAAAAATAAAATACGAAGAAAATAAAGTATTATATACTAAGTGATGAAACTTAAAAACTATGTTTTAATCATAGCTAGCCCACTTGTCACTCTGTCGCCACCAGACAGCACTTAATCTCTCGGTGAGGAATGGTCTTGACCTTTTGGCTCATCAGTGTCAGAGGTGTAGGAATACAAATTTGACATGGAAAAATTTTAATAAAAAAAATAAAATACGAAGAAAATAAAGTATTATATACTAAGTGATGAAACTTAAAAACTATGTTTTAATCATAGCTAGCCCACTTGTCACTGTGTCGCCACCAGACAGCACTTAATCTCTCGGTGAGGAATGGTCTTGACCTTTTGGCTCTTCAGTGTCAGAGGTGTAGGAATACAAATTTGACATGGAAAAATTTAAAAAAAAATAAAATACGAAGAAAATAAAGTATTATATACTAAGTGATGAAACTTAAAAACTATGTTTTAATCATAGCTAGCCCACTTGTCACTGTGTCGCCACCAGACAGCACTTAATCTCTCGGTGAGGAATGGTCTTGACCTTTTGGCTCATCAGTGTCAGAGGTGTAGGAATACAAATTTGACATGGAAAAATTTTAATAAAAAAAATAAAATACGAAGAAAATAAAGTATTATATAGTAAGTGATGAAACTTAAAAACTATGTTTTAATCATAGCTAGCCCACTTGTCACTGTGTCGCCACCAGACAGCACTTAATCTCTCGGTGAGGAACGGTCTTGACCTTTTGGCTCATCAGTGTCAGAGGTGTAGGAATACAAATTTGACATGGAAAAATTTTAATAAAAAAAATAAAATACGAAGAAAATAAAGTATTATATACTAAGTGATGAAACTTAAAAACTATGTTTTAATCATAGCTAGCCCACTTGTCACTGTGTCGCCACCAGACAGCACTTAATCTCTCGGTGAGGAATGGTCTTGACCTTTTGGCTCATCAGTGTCAGAGGTGTAGGAATACAAATTTGACATGGAAAAATTTTAATAAAAAAAATAAAATACGAAGAAAATAAAGTATTATACACTAAGTGATGAAACTTAAAAACTATGTTTTAATCATAGCTAGCCCACTTGTCACTGTGTCGCCACCAGACAGCACTTAATCTCTCGGTGAGGAATGGTCTTGACCTTTTGGCTCATCAGTGTCAGAGGTGTAGGAATACAAATTTGACATGGAAAAATTTTAATAAAAAAAATAAAATACGAAGAAAATAAAGTATTATATACTAAGTGATGAAACTTAAAAACTATGTTTTAATCATAGCTAGCCCACTTGTCACTGTGTCGCCACCAGACAGCACTTAATCTCTCGGTGAGGAATGGTCTTGACCTTTTGGCTCATCAGTGTCAGAGGTGTAGGAATACAAATTTGACATGGAAAAATTTTAATAAAAAAAATAAAATACGAAGAAAATAAAGTATTATATACTAAGTGATGAAACTTAAAAACTATGTTTTAATCATAGCTAGCCCACTTGTCACTGTGTCGCCACCAGACAGCACTTAATCTCTCGGTGAGGAATGGTCTTGACCTTTTGGCTCATCAGTGTCAGAGGTGTAGGAATACAAATTTGACATGGAAAAATTTTAATAAAAAAAATAAAATACGAAGAAAATAAAGTATTATATACTAAGTGATGAAACTTAAAAACTATGTTTTAATCATAGCTAGCCCACTTGTCACTGTGTCGCCACCAGACAGCACTTAATCTCTCGGTGAGGAATGGTCTTGACCTTTTGGCTCATCAGTGTCAGAGGTGTAGGAATACAAATTTGACATGGAAAAATTTTAATAAAAAAAATAAAATACGAAGAAAATAAAGTATTATATACTAAGTGATGAAACTTAAAAACTATGTTTTAATCATAGCTAGCCCACTTGTCACTGTGTCGCCACCAGACAGCACTTAATCTCTCGGTGAGGAATGGTCTTGACCTTTTGGCTCATCAGTGTCAGAGGTGTAGGAATACAAATTTGACATGGAAAAATTTTAATAAAAAAAATAAAATACGAAGAAAATAAAGTATTATATACTAAGTGATGAAACTTAAAAACTATGTTTTAATCATAGCTAGCCCACTTGTCACTGTGTCGCCACCAGACAGCACTTAATCTCTCGGTGAGGAAAGGTCTTGACCTTTTGGCTCATCAGTGTCAGAGGTGTAGGAATACAAATTTGACATGGAAAAATTTTAATAAAAAAAATTAAATACGAAGAAAATAAAGTATTATATACTAAGTGATGAAACTTAAAAACTATGTTTTAATCATAGCTAGCCCACTTGTCACTGTGTCGCCACCAGACAGCACTTAATCCCTCGGTGAGGAATGGTCTTGACCTTTTGGCTCATCAGTGTCGGAGGTGTAGGAATACAAATTTGACATGGAAAAATTTTAATAAAAAAAATAAAATAAGAAGAAAATAAAGTATTATATACTAAGTGATGAAACTTAAAAACTATGTTTTAATCATAGCTAGCCCACTTGTCACTGTGTCGCCACCAGACAGCACTTAATCTCTCGGTGAGGAATGGTCTTGACCTTTTGGCTCATCAGTGTCAGAGGTGTAGGAATACAAATTTGACATGAAAAAATTTTAATAAAAAAAATAAAATACGAAGAAAATAAAGTATTATATACTAAGTGATGAAACTTAAAAACTATGTTTTAATCATAGCTAGCCCACTTGTCACTGTGTCGCCACCAGACAGCACTTAATCTCTCGGTGAGGAACGGTCTTGACCTTTTGGCTCATCAGTGTCAGAGGTGTAGGAATACAAATTTGACATGGAAAAATTTTAATAAAAAAATAAAATACGAAGAAAATAAAGTATTATATACTAAGTGATGAAACTTAAAAACTATGTTTTAATCATAGCTAGCCCACTTGCCACTGTGTCGCCACCAGACAGCACTTAATCTCTCGGTGAGGAATGGTCTTGACCTTTTGGCTCATCAGTGTCAGAGGTGTAGGAATACAAATTTGACATGGAAAAATTTTAATAAAAAAAATAAAATACGAAGAAAATAAAGTATTATATACTAAGTGATGAAACTTAAAAACCATGTTTTAATCATAGCTAGCCCACTTGTCACTGTGTCGCCACCAGACAGCACTTAATCTCTCGGTGAGGAATGGTCTTGACCTTTTGGCTCATCAGTGTCAGAGGTGTAGGAATACAAATTTGACTTGGAAAAATTTTAATAAAAAAAATAAAATACGAAGAAAATAAAGTATTATATACTAAGTGATGAAACTTAAAAACTATGTTTTAATCAGAGCTAGCCCACTTGTCACTGTGTCGCCACCAGACAGCACTTAATCTCTCGGTGAGGAATGGTCTTGACCTTTTGGCTCATCAGTGTCAGAGGTGTAGGAATACAAATTTGACATGGAAAAATTTTAATAAAGAAAATAAAATACGAAAAAAATAAAGTATTATGTACTAAGTGATGAAACTTAAAAACTATGTTTTAATCATAGCTAGCCAACTTGTCACTGTGTCGCCACCAGACAGCACTTAATCTCTCGGTGAGGAATGGTCTTGACCTTTTGGCTCATCAGTGTCAGAGGTGTAGGAATACAAATTTGACATGGAAAAATTTTAATAAAAAAAATAAAATACGAAGAAAATAAAGTATTATATACTAAGTGATGAAACTTAAAAACTATGTTTTAATCATAGCTAGCCCACTTGTCACTGTGTCGCCACCAGACAGCACTTAATCTCTCGGTGAGGAACGGTCTTGACCTTTTGGCTCATCAGTGTCAGAGGTGTAGGAATACAAATTTGACATGGAAAAATTTTAATAAAAAAAATAAAATACGAAGAAAATAAAGTATTATATACTAAGTGATGAAACTTAAAAACCATGTTTTAATCATAGCTAGCCCACTTGTCACTGTGTCGCCACCAGACAGCACTTAATCTCTCGGTGAGGAATGGTCTTGACCTTTTGGCTCATCAGTGTCAGAGGTGTAGGAATACAAATTTGACATGGAAAAATTTTAATAAAAAAAATAAAATACGAAGAAAATATAGTATTATATACTAAGTGATGAAATTTAAAAACTATGTTTTAATCATAGCTAGCCCACTTGTCACTCTGTCGCCACCAGACAGCACTTAATCTCTCGGTGAGGAATGGTCTTGACCTTTTGGCTCATCAGTGTCAGAGGTGTAGGAATACAAATTTGACATGGAAAAATTTTAATAAAAAAAATAAAATACGAAGAAAATAAAGTATTATGTACTAAGTGATGAAACTTAAAAACTATGTTTTAATCATAGCTAGCCCACTTGTCACTGTGTCGCCACCAGACAGCACTTAATCTCTCGGTGAGGAATGGTCTTGACCTTTTGGCTCATCAGTGTCAGAGGTGTAGGAATACAAATTTGACATGGAAAAATTTTAATAAAAAAAATAAAATACGAAGAAAATAAAGTATTATATACTAAGTGATGAAACTTAAAAACTATGTTTTAATCATAGCTAGCCCACTTGTCACTGTGTCGCCACCAGACAGCACTTAATCTCTCGGTGAGGAATGGTCTTGACCTTTTGGCTCATCAGTGTCAGAGGTGTAGGAATACAAATTTGACATGGAAAAATTTTAATAAAAAAAATAAAATACGAAGAAAATAAAGTATTATATACTAAGTGATGAAACTTAAAAACTATGTTTTAATCATAGCTAGCCCACTTGTCACTGTGTCGCCACCAGACAGCACTTAATCTCTCGGTGAGGAATGGTCTTGACCTTTTGGCTCATCAGTGTCAGAGGTGTAGGAATACAAATTTGACATGGAAAAATTTTAATAAAAAAAATAAAATACGAAGAAAATAAAGTATTATATACTAAGTGATGAAACTTAAAAACTATGTTTTAATCATAGCTAGCCCACTTGTCACTGTGTCGCCACCAGACAGCACTTAATCTCTCGGTGAGGAATGGTCTTGACCTTTTGGCTCATCAGTGTCAGAGGTGTAGGAATACAAATTTGACATGGAAAAATTTTAATAAAAAAAATAAAATACGAAGAAAATAAAGTATTATATACTAAGTGATGAAACTTAAAAACTATGTTTTAATCATAGCTAGCCCACTTGTCACTGTGTCGCCACCAGACAGCACTTAATCTCTCGGTGAGGAATGGTCTCGACCTTTTGGCTCATCAGTGTCAGAGGTGTAGGAATACAAATTTGACATGGAAAAATTTTAATAAAAAAAATAAAATACGAAGAAAATAAAGTATTATATACTAAGTGATGAAACTTAAAAACTATGTTTTAATCATAGCTAGCCCACTTGTCACTGTGTCGCCACCAGACAGCACTTAATCTCTCGGTGAGGAATGGTCTTGACCTTTTGGCTCATCAGTGTCAGAGGTGTAGGAATACAAATTTGACATGGAAAAATTTTAATAAAAAAAATAAAATACGAAGAAAATAAAGTATTATATACTAAGTGATGAAACTTAAAAACTATGTTTTAATCATAGCTAGCCCACTTGTCACTGTGTCGCCACCAGACAGCACTTAATCTCTCGGTGAGGAATGGTCTTGACCTTTTGGCTCATCAGTGTCAGAGGTGTAGGAATACAAATTTGACATGGAAAAATTTTAATAAAAAAAATAATATACGAAGAAAATAAAGTATTATATACTAAGTGATGAAACTTAAAAACTATGTTTTAATCATAGCTAGCCCACTTGTCACTGTGTCCATGTGATCGTTCACTGTGCAAGGACATGCAGATGACTTGTGAAGTACTACACTGTGTAGAGGATCCAGAACATTTCAAGTGGACCAGATTTGCTAAAGTTCTGCAGGACGTTTCTCAGCAGACTGTTAAGGTAATCGTATCTTCAAGTTCTTAAACCTACTTCTGGATCTTAGACACGTCGTTGGTTGCTTATTCCCACACAGTGGTTGCAGGTTCTAGTTTTGGGGAGAAGTACACGAGCCCTCCATATACCAGCTGTCCCTCCTAACGGCTACCAGGTGCACTTTCTCTGCCGACCGGTGTGGTCGTGCGGTTCTAGGCGCTTCAGTTCGGAACCGCGTGACCACTACGGTCGCAGGTTCGAATCCTGCCTCGGGCATGGATGTGTGTGATGTCCTTAGGTTAGATAGGTTTAAGTAGTTCTAAGTTCTAGGGGACTGATGACCTCAGATGTTGAGTCCCATAGTGCTCAGAGCCATTTGAACCATTTTCGCACCTTCTCTCATGATTCGGCGGATATTTTCGGTTTCGTTTTTGCAATGCGTAGCTGGAGTTGTCCCAACCAAATATTGCCCATCACGTCTTTCACACGATGGTCACTGTTGACGAAAGCCGTCGGTATGTTTGCTGTTGCAAACAAAATTGTTTTTGAAGTGGGATTTTGCATGCCCACTCGATAGAGCAGTCCCAAACTAGTCTAGCGTGATATTGGTTTTCTCTGTATGTATTAAAAGGGACAGTAAAAGCCGAAGAATAAGCAGCGACAGCACCATTCTGGTCCTCGCTGACTGCTCCCGCCTTACAAAAATGGTTCAAATGGCTCTGAGCACTACGCAACTTAACTTCTGAGGTCATCAGTCACCTATAACTTAGAACTAATTAAACCTAACTAACCTAAGGACATCACACACATCCATGCCCGAGGCACTATTCGAACCTGCGCGTGCGGTTAAAGGCGCTGCAGTCTGGAACCGCAAGACCGCTACGGTCGCAGGTTCGAATCCTGCCTCGGGCATGGATGTTTGTGATGTCCTTAGGTTAGTTAGGTTTAACTAGTTGTAAGTTCTAGGGGGCTAATGACCTCAGCAGTTGAGTCCCATAGTGCTCAGAGTCGAACCTGCGACCGTAGTGGTCGCTCGGTTCCAGACTGTAGCGCCTAGAACCGCACGCCACTCCGGCCGGCCCCCCGCCTTATACCAGCACTTGCTCAGTCGGTGCTGGAGTTTCGGTTATTCTTCGGGTTTCACTGTACCTGTTAAAACATAGTGATTAAAATTCTTCTGGGTATTACGCCGCATCATTGCTAAAAACTAACAACAATAATAAACTGAAACTGACGTTTCGGACGAATTTTAACGGCCTTCCTCAGGGCACGACTGGTTTTGCATGGGGATAGCTGCTTCTATTTATCGATGTCTGACGTCACTGTTGTAAGACTTTTAATTGGCCCCTATGATGACAACATCATAAGAAAGGTAGCTAAAACCAAAGGGAGCAGAACACGAGAAGAAGGCAAACAAGAGAAGCTTCCACTGGTTCACTTACCATATGTAAAAGGCGCCAGTGAACGGCTAGGTTCAATGGCTCTGAGCACTATGGGACTTAACATCTTAGGTCATCAGTCCCCTAGAACTTAGAACTACTTAAACCTAACTAACCTAAGGACATCACACACATCCATGCCCGAGGCAGGATTCGAACCTGCGACCGTTGCAGTCGCGCGGTTCCTGACTGAAGTGCCTAGAACCGCTCGGCCACTGTTGCTGGCTTGAACGGCTAGGCAACGTCCTCCGCCGACGAGGTTTCAAACCGATTTTTCGAAGCAGTCACAGGATCCACGAAATGATAGGTTCCACCAAGGATGTAGTCAACAATCTTAACACTGAAGGTATTTACGAACTACGGTGTCAGTGCGGAGCTGCCTACACAGGAGAAACAGGGAAACCTGTCAGCTTACGAGTAGCAGAACATGAACGCTATGTACGTTTACAACAACATAATAAATCGGCGATAGCGGAACACCACCGTGAGGCTGTGGACAACCTATCAGGTTCCTGGAAGCCCGAGTACTGGCGAAAGAATCGTGGATGCGAGAACGCAAAATACGGGAGGCGATCGAAATTATTAAGCAGCCTGACAATATCAACAGAGAAGATGGCTACAATCTCCCGGCGTCCTGGCTGCCGGCCATCCCAGTCCAACGGTCGCGGGGCAGAAGCTACACGGGACACGGACGTATCTGCACAAACAGCTGTAGAGCAACTGCCAGTCCACTTCCGCGCACACCAGGAGGAAAACTTGCCGACCACAAGCCGAACGCTGATTGGTGGACAGCTACCAATCGTTGACGACATGGACATCCACGAATAGCCTCTTTCCTTCCATCTTCCCTTACGTCATGACTAGCCAATCATATTAGTGGGCCAATTAAAAGTTTTACAACTGTGACGTCAGACATCGATAGTATGTAATAAACAGAAGCACCTATCCCCATGCAAAACCAATAGTGCCCTGAGGAAAGCCGTTGGAATTCGGCCGAAACGTCGGTTTTAGTTTATTATTGTTGTTAGTTTTTAGAAATGACGCGGCATAATACCCAGAAGAATTTTAATCACAGGCAGATGCTATTTTCCTTGACTTCCGGAAGGCGTTCGATACAGTTCCGCACTGTCGCCTGATAAACAAAGTAAGAGCCTACGGAATATCAGACCAGCTGTGTGGCTGGATTGAAGAGTTTTTAGCAAACAGAACACAGCATGTTGTTCTCAATGGAGACACATCTACAGACGTTAAAGTAACCTCTGGCGTGCCACAGGGGAGTGTTATGGGACCATTGCTTTTCACAATATATATATAAATGACCTAGTAGATAGTGTCTGAAGTTCCATGCGGCTTTTCGCGGATGATGCTGTAGTATACAGAGAAGTTGCAGCATTAGAAAATTGTAGCGAAATGCAGGAAGATCTGCAGCGGATAGGCACTTGGTGCAGGAAGTGGCAACTGACCCTTAACATAGACAAATGTAATGTATTGCGAATACATAGAAAGAAGGATCCTTTGTTGTATGATTATATGATAGCGGAACAAACACTGGTAGCAGTTACTTCTGTAAAATATCTGGGAGTAATAGTGCGGAACGATTTGAAGTGGAATGATCTTATAAAATTAATTGTTGGTAAGGCGGGTACCAGGTTGAGATTCATTGGGAGAGTCCTTAGAAAATGTAGTTCATCAACAAAGGAGGTGGCTTACAAAACACTCGTTCGACCTATACTTGAGTATTGCTCAGCAGTGTGGGATCCGTACCTGGTCGGGTTGACAGAGGAGATAGGAAGATCCAAAGAAGAGCGGCGCGTTTCGCCACAGGGTTATTTGGTAAGCGTGATAGCGTTACGGAGATGTATAGCAAACTCAAGTGGCAGACTCTGCAAGAGAGGCGCTCTGCATCGCGGTGTAGCTTGCTGTCCAGGTTTCGAGAGGGTGCGTTTCTGGATGAGGTATCGAATATATTGCTTCCCCCTACTTATACCTCCCGAGGACATCACGAATGTAAAATTAGAGAGATTCGAGCGCGCACGGAGGCTTTCCGGCAGTCGTTCTTCCCGCGAACCATACGCGACTGGAACAGGACAGGGAGGTAATGATAGTGGCACGTAAAGTGCCCTCCGCCACACACCGTTGGGTGGCTTGCGGAGTATAAAAGTAGATGTAGATGTAGATGTAGACACCGGCCGCGGAAGCCTACGTTCTTATATCTGTTAAAACATATAGATAAAAGAGATATCACGATAGAGGTTTACTCAACTTGCGTTCCTCGAAGTGTAAAAAGACTCATTACAAACAATGCAGCAAGAAACAGAGTCCAGCTCATCCAACAGCAACAAGGATTAGGCTCTCTGAACTAAAGCACAAAGGATGGTATTGGAGCCGCTACTACGTGGCATCTGCATAGCGTCACGTAGCAAAGAGGCTTCGAGCGCGAGTGGGGTGAGTGTCTGTCGCCCCCCGTCCTATGTTGTGGCAGCAGAGGGCGCTCATAGTGCATAGCTGGAGACGTGGCTCAGCGGACGTGCTCCACTGGATCCGCCGGATCCCGCACGACAGCTACTGCCGTCAGACTGAAACCTGCAATTCTGTTGTCAACTTCATGACGCCTGTCGGGTGTTATCAATACGTGATACACATCCATTACCAAATTGTCCATTTCTTGGTGGTTTCGGATGTTTCCTATCAACATACCCCATCTTCTAGTCAAGATGTGGCAAATTTCTGCCCTCCCCAATTCGATTTACGTATCTAATCGTTAGCGTTCTTCTTTAACACAGCACTTCAAAAGCTTCAATTCTATACTATTTGTGTTCGGTGTTTCATGTCCATTTAAGGCTATCAATCCAGACAGATACTTTCATACCAGACTTATTAGTTTTTAGATTTATATTACATACTGACTTACATCATCTCGAAGTATCTTTCCCTCGTATAGCCAAATAAAGTAAGGTACGAATGTATCATTATATTTGTAGACGATTTTGGGATATGCGTGCTGCGAAATTTAAGACAGAGAGCTACCACCTATGGCAGCCACAGTGGCTTTAACCAAGCTGGGCATCGAGGTGAGCCGGCCGGAGTACCAAGCGGTTCTAGGCGGTCGCAGGTTCGAATCCTGCCTCGGGCATGGATGTGTGTGATGTCCTTAGGTTAGTTAGGTTTAAGTAGTTCTACGTTGTAGGGGACTGATGACCTCAGAAGTTAAATCCCATAGTGCTCAGAACCATTTGAACCATCGAGGTGAAGTGGGCCGGGATTTTAGACGAGCATATATCATTTCATCTGTCTTCAGCTGTATGCCGCACTTCGCAAATTGTAGCGGTTGGTAAGTGGCGCCGTGCCAGTCTCTCAGCAACTAATGACCACATGTTTTTAATGGGTAAGCACTCCGTCGTCAGGCCACGAGTGGCCTACCGGGACCATCCGACCGCCGTCTCATCCTCAGTGGAGGATGCGGATAGAAGGGGCGTGGCCGGCCGGTGTGGCCGAGCGGTTTTAGGCGCTACAGTCTGGAACCGCGCGACCGTTACGGTCGCAGGTTCGAATCCTGCCTTGGGCATGGATGTGTGTGATGTTCAAAAATGTTCAAATGTGTGTGAAATGTTATGGGACTTAACTGCTAAGGTCATCAGTTCCTAAGCTTACACACTACTTAACCTAAATTATCCTAAGGACAAACACACACACCCATGCCTAAGGGAGGGCTCGAACCTCTGCCGGGACCAGCCGCACAGTCCATGACTGCAGCGCTTTAGACCGCTCGGCTAATCCCGTGCGGCTGTGTGTGATGTCCTTAGGTTAGTTAGGTTTAAGTAGTTCTAAGTTCTAGGGGACAGGTGACCTCAGAAATTAAAGCCCCCTAGTGCTCAGAGCCATTTGAGGGGCGTGGGGTCAGCACACCGCTCTCCCGGTCGTTATGATGGTATTCTTGACCGAAGCCACTACTATTCGGTCGAGTAGCTCCTCAATTGGCATCACGAGGCTGAGTGCACCCTGAAAATGGCAACAGCGCATGGCGGCCTGGATGGTCACCCATCCAAGTGCCGACCACTCCCAGCGCTTAACTTCCGTGATCTCACGGGAACCGCCATAGCCACTGCGGCAAGGCCGTTGCCTTCAATGGGTAAGAGATCTGGATAACTTGCTGGTCAAAGCGACAGACGAACACGCGCTGTATCGAGGTAGGCCAAGGTAGCGTGGGCAGTATACGATCTTGCGTTACCTTGTTGAAAGGTAACATCACAGAGACTTTCAACATAGGCCACAACCAACGGCAGTAAACCTCAGCCGTGTAACGGCTCTTCGCTAAATTACCAGCTACGCAAACTGGAGGTAATCACGGCACCAAATACCATAACACCAGCTGCTGGACCCGTATTATGTTGAGAAGTGCAATGTGGCAACGTTCATTCTCCTCCGAGCCTTCAGTGGATGTCGTACACTGAACGCGTTGTCACTCATGTGTCCAGTGTTGCTAGACGCACCACTGTAGGCACGCCTCTTCCGGCAACCGCATCTAAGAAAGCAATAACAATGGTCGCCTTGCTAACAGTCAGTGATGCTCCAGACGTCGTTGCCCTGTACCTATTAGGACTGTTGATATTTTGTAAACTATAAGGAATCAGATACATCGATATTTAAAATATACCATTATCGGCGTTCGATATATCTAAAAAAGTATCGATTTATCGACGAAAAATACATCGACGTACCGTCCTAAAAAACATCGGCTGCACATTGTAAATATACTGCCACTTTTAGAGTTGTATATTTAAGAACTGATTTATTATTAGATATTCTCTATATCAACAAGCTAGCAGCCTGCTTATCCCCCTTAGAGCAAGAATTGAAAGCAAAGCGATGAACGTTCACGTTTGGCGATAACCACCTTGCTAACAATGATAACCGCATGTAAGTAGCACAATAAAAGTATGCGATGGTTCCGTCTTTCGGTTTCGTCACGTATCTGATCTGCCAGGGACACTTCATGTCGACTTCGCTGTTTTTTTTTTTTTTCATTTCTGCAAATGCCAGCAAACTAGCAAAAAAAATTGCTCTGAGCACTATGGGACTTATCATCTATGGTCATCAGTCCCCTAGAACTTAGAACTACTTAAACCGAACTAACCTAAGGACAGCACACAACACCTAGTCAGCACGAGGCAGAGAAAATCCTTGACCCCGCCGGTAATCGAACCCGGGAACCCTGGCGTGGGAAGCGAGAACGCTACCGCACGACCACGAGCTGCGGACTAACAAGCTAGCAGCTGTAGTGTCAAAATTGCGTGGTGAAGATAAACGTTGCAGGTTCTATCGCCGATCCCCGATTACGTTAGCGTCTCCCCTCACACGTCTTCGTCCACACCAAAGACCAGTCCTTATTTTTATTCATCATTTTCAGCAACTGTTTTGGAAGAATGCCGAAGTCAAGAAGTAGCTCACAAGCTGCGTTAAAAATTGGTTTTTGACCCAACTTGTATGCTATTTTTTCACATCGGAAATCTTGTTTTTCCATTCACACTGCCACCCCCATTGGCATTGGATTTCTTCTTTGTGTCACCTACACTTGCTTCACACAGTCAAAGAGAAAGAGTAGACGTGATGAAAGTTCAAAAAGCAGTAGGACTCCTCCGCACAGTGAAAGCGAAATTATGTTTTACTACAATTTAAAAAGAACAGCTTCAAATATTTACCTAAAATTGCAAAACAATATAAAATAAAAATATTGGCCCTCGATATAGCCATTTCAGTATTAATATATCGATATATCGGTGAAAGATTAATCGCCGATATATATTTTTGGGGAAAAATATCGGTATACCGATATATCGACATTTTAGCAACAGCCCTAGTACCTGTGTATACTTGTCTTGCTCTAAAGGTACGTAAAGCAGCTGTAGATCTTGTACGGGCAAGTGAACCAATTAAATCTGTGCCCTCGGGCACTAGCAGCTTCTTACGCGAGGCATAACACGATTTTCTCGAAAACAGTCAACATTCAAATGTGACTACTGAATGAGAAACCCACTGACAAGGAGACCACATGGCAATAGGATTTTTGTAATTTTTTGTATTTATATACGTGAAGTTCAGAACTTACCAATCGCCCAATGCAGCTCGATGCAACTCTCAAAATTTCTCGAGAAAATCTACTAAAGTTTTCCGAGAATCTATAACAGCATCAAGTAAGATCTGTTTTACGGCTGGAGTGTGTTTCTGTCGTAAGATGCTCACGTGTCACTTTGAGTTCTTGGGTTCGGTTCCTACCTGATGCAAATTTATATACATAGGTGCATGTTCTATGAACATTTCTGTGAAGTATAAAATACATAAAGGTGGAAAAATCAGCAGCACTCCAGACTGGTAACGCCTGGATCGCTGGTTCGACTCTTATTTCGGTCATCTTTTTTTTTCGTTTCCCCATTCAGTTCGAATATCTACTTCATTTAAATATAAAGTTCATCAAATACACGCTAATTAGCAAATGTATTTTCATTTTTATCAAAAATGGGCGTCTTCTTATTTCTAATTACATATTGCAAACAAAAAATAAATTCTTAAGTACTGATCTTTTGTAAAAGATTGTTTATAAAGACTATTTAAATTTACAGAATTGCAGATTAAATCTTTTTCATCATCGTGGATCTTACGCTGAATGGAATAGCCCATGGATATGTACATATGTTTAGAAATTTACCGCAGCTGGGAATGGAACCCAGTCCTTCCATGCACATGGGCGTTCTACCACAGAGCCATGCAGCCAGTCGAAAAGACAATCTTTATTTAAAGTCATAAGGACACTCGGAAAACTTCAAAATCAATTTTCTCGAGAGGCTTTGAGAGTTGCATCGGACTGCTTTGGCAAACTGATACTTCACGCCCGAACTTCACGTACTATGAATATAAAAAAATCCGATTCTCGTGTGGTCTTCTTGTGAGTAATATTTCTTTCCATATAGAATGTGGGTGGCCTTATTTCTAACTATTAGTGCGACTGCACTGAAATGCTAATCATTTGCATGCCAAAATATGCAGTACACTTCATGTGAAATTTCATGATTGTTGCGTGCCGCTTTCCTGGTGTTACAATTTTAGTGACCAGTAGTGCTCGTGATATTTGGATAAAGAATTATAATTCAAACAAAGCTCAAATGTCCTTTCCATGTAATTAAGATGAAACACTTCCTCAAGGATGTTAGATGCTCCATTGCGAGTCGTAAGAGAATATTTGACAGGTAGGCTATAAACTGGCTGCAAATGTAGTAGTTAAAGTATGGAAAAGGATGCACATCTTCACTGAAATTCAAAATCGGATAGAACACAGACATAGAACTTTATGTAGTCATTGGAACTAGGACACACAAAGACAGCCGCGCGGGATTAGCCGAGCTGTCTAAAGCGCTGCATTCATGGACTGTGTGGTTGGTCCCGGCGGAGGTACGAGTCCTCCCTCGGGCATGGGTGTGTGTGGTTATCCTTAGGATAATTTAGGTTAAGTAGTGTGTAAGCTTAGGGACTGATGACCTTAGCAGTTAAGTCCCATAAAATAAAAAAATAAATAAAAAAACAACACACAAAGATAAGTCAGCACTGTCACTTTTCAGTCACTACACAAGTTCTACACACAGCGTGCAGTGACTGAAGCAAAGAAAAAATATATAGCTTGTATTTGCTATCTCGCATTCCTCCAGTTTACCATATTTCTTGAAAGAGTTAACCAGCTGTTCCACATAGCTCTGGGTCACAACTTACTCAATCGGATGAACACAGTTAATAACGGAGCACTGATATTTGAGTCTCCCATCAAAATAGAAAACCTTATGTCACTAATTTGTTTCGGTGCAACACAGAATAATAATTTTTTTTCTTGGCATAAAAGCTGTCTGAGTATGGTTGACCGGTACACCTAGAAGAGGGCCACTTAACCGTGGGGGCCGGCCGGTGTGGCCGAGTGGTTCTAGGCGCTTCAGTACCGCGCGACCGCTACGGTCCCAGGTTCGAGTCCTGCCTCGGGCATGGATGTGTGACATGTCCTTAGGTTAGTTAGGTCTAAGTAGTTCTAAGTTCTAGGGGACTGATGACCTCAGATGTTAAGTCCCATAGTGCTCAGAGCCATTTGAACTTAACCGTGACCGAAACGTTGGTTTTTCCAGTATAGTTCTTCACATTATGATTATCCCTCCATTCACCGCGAATTGTTTAGCGTGACCACACAAAACCGAAACTAACTTGCGCGCACCGTGATTTGAGCCTGATTCCAACTGAATACGAAGCCAGTATACTCACCATTAAGCCTTCTCCCCCACGCGCATTTGCAGAGCGTAATCCTTTACTTGGCGCATGGGGTCATTTCTGTCCACGTGGATGATCCAACTTGACAGATCCTGATGTGCACCACCTGCCATTGTTTACATGTCCAGTATCTTCCCAATCTTCACTGCAGTAAGCCATCAGTGTTTTTCTATCGCCCTGCTGGTTCAAATGGCTCTGAGCACTATGGGACTTAACTTCTGAGGTCATCAGTCCCCTAGAACTTAGAAGTACTTAAACCTAACTAACCTTAGGACATCACACACATCCATACCCGAGGCAGGATTCGAACCTGCGACCGTAGCGGTCGCGCGGTTCCATCGCCCTACCAGTCACCATCTAGTTGTGAACCTCGCAGGAGATTTCTGACCCCACACGCCTGGGAGTTCATCAATTGGTACGGAGGTAAGTTGGTCGGGCGGGTCTAGCACTTCGATGGATGACTATCCCGTCTGCCAGGCGCTGTTGGCAAGCGGGATGCACTCAGCCCTTGTGAGGCAAACTGAGGAGCTACTTGATAGGGAAGTAGCGGCTCCAGTCTCGTAAACTGACATACGGCCGGGAGAGCGGTGTCCTGACCACATGACCGTGCGAGGTGGCGCAGTGGCTAGCACACTCGACGAGCATTCGGGAGGACGACGGTTCAACCTCGCGTCCGGCCATCCAGATTTAGGTTTTCCGTGATTTCCCTAAATCGCTCCAGGCAAATGTCGGTATGGTTCCTTCGAAAGGGCACGACCGACTACCTTCCCCGTCCTTCCCTAATCCGATGAGACCGATGACCTCGCTGTTTGATCTCTTCCCCCAAACAACTACAATTCCAACCCTGACCACATGCCCCTCCATATCCGCATCCCGTGACGTCTGTGAGCTGAGAATGATTCGGCGGCCGGTCGGTACCGTTGGGTCTTTATGGCCTGTTCGGGCGAGTTTTTGGTTTTTAGTCGCATTGACAACCTTACAGAAGCTTCAATATCGCGTTTGCCAAGTACCATTTCCAACCATTATACACTCCTGGAAATTGAAATAAGAACACCGTGAATTCATTGTCCCAGGAAGGGGAAACTTTATTGACACATTCCTGGGGTCAGATACATCACATGATCACACTGACAGAACCACAGGCACATAGACACAGGCAACAGAGCATGCACAATGTCGGCACTAGTACAGTGTATATTCACCTTTCGCAGCAATGCAGGCTGCTATTCTCCCATGGAGACGATCGTAGAGATGCTGGATGTAGTCCTGTGGAACGGCTTGCCATGCCATTTACACCTGGCGCCTCAGTTGGACCAGCGTTCGTGCTGGACGTGCAGACCGCGTGAGACGACGCTTCATCCAGTCCCAAACATGCTCAATGGGGGACAGATCCGGAGATCTTGCTGGCCAGGGTAGTTGACTTACACCTTCTAGAGCACGTTGGGTGGCACGGGATACATGCGGACGTGCATTGTCCTGTTGGAACAGCAAGTTCCCTTGCCGGTCTAGGAATGGTAGAACGATGGGTTCGATGACGGTTTGGATGTACCGTGCACTATTCAGTGTCCCCTCGACGATCACCAGTGGTGTACGGCCAGTGTAGGAGATCGCTCCCCACGCCATGATGCCGGGTGTTGGCCCTGTGTGCCTCGGTCGTATGCAGTCCTGATTGTGGCGCTCACCTGCACGGCGCCAAACACGCATACGACCATCATTGGCACCAAGGCACAAGCGACTCTCATCGCTGAAGACGACACGTCTCCATTCGTCCCTCCATTCACGCCTGTCGCGACACCACTGGAGGCGGGCTGCACGATGTTGGGGCGTGAGCGGAAGACGGCCTAACGGTGTGCGGGACCGTAGCCCAGCTTCATGGAGACGGTTGCGAATGGTCCTCGCCGATACCCCAGGAGCAACAGTGTCCCTAATTTGCTGGGAAGTGGCGGTGCGGTCCCCTACGGCACTGCGTAGGGTGCTACGGTCTTGGCGTGCATCCGTGCGTCGCTGCGGTCCGGTCCCAGGTCGACGGGCACGTGCACCTTCCGCCGACCACTGGCGACAACATCGATGTACTGTGGAGACCTCACGCCCCACGTGTTGAGCAATTCGGCGGTACGTCCACCCGGCCTCCCGCATGCCTACTATACGCCCTCGCTCAAAGTCCGTCAACTGCACATACGGTTCACGTCCACGCTGTCGCGGCATGCTACCAGTGTTAAAGACTGCGATGGAGCTCCGTATGCCACGGCAAACTGGCTGACACTGACGGCGGCGGTGCACAAATGCTGCGCAGCTAGCGCCATTCGACGGCGAACACCGCGGTTCCTGGTGTGTCCGCTGTGCCGTGCATGTGATCATTGCTTGTACAGCCCTCTCGCAGTGTCCGGAGCACGTATGGTGGGTCTGACACACCGGTGTCAATGTGTTCTTTTTTCCATTTCCAGGAGTGTATTTTCAGATGGGTGCACCCAACACGGCCGAAGAAATATGGGAGGAATTTGGTCGGCGGGAGAGGGACGGAACAGATGAAAACGTAGGAGGAACGGATACGAAGAAGAGGAACATGAGGAGGAGAGTGAGCATGCTTCTGACACAGAACAAGTAGGAAGTGAATCCTAGGGAGAGTGCTCAGAGGGTAGATTTTTTGTACGCAAAGACAAGCCCTTTAAAAGATCACATTTGGAAAAGGATATAAAATGATCTGAAGTGGTCCCTGATGCTCCTGTACCTTATCGTGGGCGGTGCAAAATGTGCCCCAGAAAAGATTACCAGAACATTTTCGCAGAAATGCTCAAGATGGAAATCCTTTATTTCTAAAGCTCATGCAAAAATTATATGATGATTTAGAATGAACTTTATTAGAAATATAGATATAAATTCTCCATATTAGGTTTATGTTACTGTTATTTTCAAAAGTATTCAATAAAATCGTTAATGTTTGATGTTTTATAAATAAGTTACACTACTGGCCATTAAAATTGCTACACCAAGAAGAAATGCAGATGATAGACGGGTATTCATTGGACAAATACATTATACTAGAACTGAAATGTCATAACATTTTCACGCAATTTCAGTGCATAGATCCTGAGGAATCAGTACACAGAACAACCACGTCTGGCCGTAATAACGGCCTTGATACACCTGGGCATTGAGTCAAACAGAGATTGGATGGCGTGTACAGGTACAGCTGCCCATGCAGCTTCAACACGATACCACAGTTCATCAAGAGTAGCGACTGGCGTATTGTGACGAGCCAGTTGCTCGGCCACCATTGACCAGACGTTTTCAATTGGTGATAGATTTGGGGAATGTGCTGGCTAAGGCAGCAGTCGAACATTTTCTGTATCCAGAAAGGCCCGTACAGGACCTGCAACATGCCGTCGTGCATTATCCTGTTGAAATGTAGGGTTTCGCAAGGATCGAAGGAGGGGTAGAGCCACGGGTCGTAACACATCTGAAATGTAACGTCCACTGTTCAAAGTGCCGTCAATGCGAACAAGAGGGGACCGAGACGTGTAACCAATGGCACCACATACCATCAAGCCGGGTGATACGCCAGTATGGCGATGACGAATACACGCTTCCAAAGTGCGTAACCGCGATGTCGCCAATCACGAATGCGACCATCATGATGCTGTAAACAGAACCTGGATTCATACGAAAAAGTGACGTTTTGCCATTCCTGCACCCAGGTTCGTCGTTGAGTACACCATCGCAGGCGCTCCTGTCTGAGATACAGCGTCAAGGGTAACCGCAGCCATGGTCTCCGAGCTGATAGTCCATGCTGCTGCAAACGTCGTCGAACTGTTCGTGCAGATGGTTGCTGTCTTGCAAACGTCCCCATCTGTTGACTCAGGGATCGAGACGTGGCTGCACGATCCGTTACAGCCATGCGGATAAGATGCCTGTCACCTCGACTGCTAGTGATACGAGACCGTTGGGATCCAACACGATGTTCCCTATTACCCTCCTGAACCCACCGATTCGATATTCTGCTAACAGTCATTGGATCTCGACCAACGCGAGCAGCAATGTCGCGATACGATAAACCGCAATCGTGATAGGCTACAATCCGACCTTTATCAAAGTCGGAAACGTGATGGTACGCATTTCTCCTCCTTACACGAGACATCACAACAACGTTTCACCAGGCAACACCGGTCAACTGCTGTTTGCGTATGAGAAATCGGTTGGAAACTTTCGTCATTTCAGCACGTTGTAGGTGTCGCCACCGACGCCAACCTTGTGTGAATGCTCTGAAAAGCTAATCATTTGCATATCACAGCATTTTCTTCCTGTCGGTTAAATTTCACGTCTGTAGCACCTCATCTTCGTGGTGTAGCAATTTTAATGGCCAGTATTGTATTTGTTTCCCCTATCTTGGAACAATATTCCAATGAGGATTCAGCGAAGATTATCATTACCGAAAGCACCAAAAGTACGTTCAAGAAAACGTTCCCACAAGATAATCGTACTAACATACCGTCATTTGACCATCGAACAATCTCCCGTATGGACGACATAGTAATTAACATACCTGGTGTAGAGAAGGAACTCAAAGATTTGAAAGCAAATAAAACACCAGGTCCGGCTGGAATCCCAGTTTGATTTTTCATAGAGTACGCTGGGGCATTGGCCCCTTACTTACCAGGCATTTATCGCGAATCTCTCGCCCAGAGCCAAGTCCCAAGCTACAGGAGAAAAGCGCAGGTGACTCATGTGTATAAGAAGGGTAAAAGAACGGACTCGCAAAATTACAGACCAATATTCCTCACTTCTGTTTATCGGAGAGTCGTTGAACATATTCTCAATGCGAATACAATAAACTTTCTTGAGAAGCTTATGTCCACGATTCAGCATGGATTTAGAAAGCATCACTCGTGCGAAACTCAGGTTACCCTTTTCTCACATAATATACTGAGAACAAAGGATGAAGGGGAACATGCAGATTCCATATTTCTATATTTCCGGAAAGCATATGACACGGTGCCCAATGTAGGCTGTTAACGAAGGTACGAGCGTATGGAATAAGTTCACAGATATGTGAGTGGCTCGAAGACTTCTGAAATAATAGAACCCAGTATGACGCTCTCGACGACAAGTGTTCATCAGATACAAGGGTATCTTCAGCAATGCCCCAGGGAAGTGTGATAGGACCGCTGTTGTTCTCTCTATATACAAATGATTTGGCGGACAGGGTGGGGAGCAACCTGCGCTTGTTTGCTAATGATGCCGTGGTGTACTGTAAGGTGTCGAAGTTAAGTGGCTGTAGGAAGATACAAGACGACTTAGACCAAATTTCCAGTTGGTGCGATGAATGGCAGCTAGCTCTAAATGTGGAATAATGTAAGTTAATGAGGATGAGTTGAAAGATCAAACCTGTAACGTTCAGTTACAGTATTAACAGGGTTCTGCTTGACACAATCAAGCCGTTTAAATATCTGGATGTAACGTTGCATAGCGATATGAGGTGGAACGAGCATGTCAGAACTGTGGTAGGGGAGGCAAGTGGTCTGCTTGGGTTTGCTGGGAGAATTTTAGGAAAAAGTGGTTTACCTGCAAAGGACACTGCATATAGGACGCTGGTGCGACCTATTATTGAGTATTGGTCAAGTGTTTGGGATCCGTACCTGGTCGGATTGAAGGAAGACATCGGAACAATTCAAAGGCGGGCTGCTAGATTTGTTACCGGTAGATTCGAACAATACTTAAGTTTTACAGACGCGAAATTTAACCGATAGGAAGAATATGCTGTGATACGCAAATGATAAGCTTTTCAGAGCATTCACACAAGGTTGGCGCCGGTGGCGACACCTACAACGCGCTGACATGAGGAAACTTTCCAACCGATTTCTCATACACAAACAGCAGTTGACCGGCGTTACCTGGTGAAACTTTGTTGTGATGCCTCGTATAAGGAGGAGAAATTCGTACCATCACGTTTCGAACTTTGATAAAGGTCGGATTGTAGCCTATCACGATTGCGGTTTATCGTATCGCGGCATTGCTGCTCGCGTTGGTCGAGATGCAATAACTGTTAGCAGAATATGGAATCGGTGCGTTCAGGAGGGCAATACGGAACGCCGTGCTGGATCCCAACGGCCTCGTATCACTAGCAGTCGAGATGACAGGCATCTTATCCGCATGGCTGTAACGGATCGTGCAGCCACTTCTCGATCCCTGAGTCAGCAGATGGGGACGTTTGCAAGAAAATGACTATCTGCACGAACAGTTCGATGACGCTTGCAGCAGCATGGACTATCACCTCGGAGACCATGGTTGCGGTTACCCTTGACGCTGCATCACAGACAGAAGCGCCTGCGATGGTGTACTCAACGACGAACCTGGGTGCACGAATGGCAAAACGTCATATTTTCGGATGAATCCAGGTTCTGTTTACAGCATCATGATGGTCCGTGTTTGGCGACATCGCGGTGAACGCACATTAGAAGCGTGTATTCGTCATCGCCATACTGGCGTATCACCCGGCTTGATGGTATGTGGTGCCATTGATTACACGTCTCGGTCACCTCTTGTTCGCATTGACTGCACTTTGGACAGTTGGACGTTACATTTAAGTTGTGTTACGACCCGTGGCTCTAACCTTCATTCGAACCATGCGAAACCCTACATTTCAACAGGATAATGCGCGACCGCATGTTGCAGGTCCTGTACGGGCCTTTCTGGATACAGAAAATGTTCGACTGCTGCCCTGGCCAGCACATTCTCCAAATCTATCACCAATTGAAACGTCTGGTCAATGGTGGCCGAGCAACTGGCTCGTCACAATACGCCAGTCACTACTCTTGATGAAGTGTGGTATCGTGTGGAAGCTGCATGGACAGCTGTACCTATACACGCAATCCAAACTCTGTTTGACTCAATGCCCAGACGTATCAAGGCCGTTATTACGGCCAGACGTGGTTGTTCTGAATACTGATTCCTCAGGATCTATGCACTGAATTTGCGTGAAAATGTAATCACATTTCAGTTCTAGTATAATATATTTGTCCAATGAATATCCGTTTATCATCTGCATTTATTCTTGGTGTAGCAATTTTAATGGCCAGTAGTGTACATTGTGCGTGAGGTCTACAAAGGTAAGCTACGAGAAATTAGTGCTTATACGGAGGCGTACAGACAGTCGTTTTTCCCTCGCTCTATTTGCGAGTGGAACAATAGGGGCAATGACAAATAGTTATACAGGGAACCCTCCGCCACGCACCATACGGTGGCTTGCGCAGTATCTATGTAGATGTAGATAAATTACCCCAGGTGCCGGAAAGTGGACCTCCACCCCACGCGCCTACGGGTTAATATCTCAAAGCTTCACTACATACAGGAAGTGGATACTCGGATAACGCGCAAATGCGGTCACTTTATGTCAGAGAAATCGCTATACGTTCGGAGAGAGGAGTAGATCACTCACATTAATTACAGAGAATCACATAGTTTCTTGTAGGTAAGGAAGAAAAACAGAGTGGGATGGTCTCCCATCCGGGAGGACGGAGGTTCAAATCCTCGTCCGGTCATCAAGATTTAGGTTTTCCGTGATTTCCCTCAATCACTTACGGTCCTTGGAAAAGAACACAGCCATTTTCAAAACAAAACAAAAAAATGGTTCAAATGGCTCTGAGCACTATGGGACTTAACATCTGTGGTCATCAGTCCCCTAGAACTTAGAACTACTTAAACCTAACTAACCTAAGGACATCACACACATCCATGCCCGAGGCAGGATTCGAACCTGCGATCGTAGCAGTAGCGCGGTTCCGGACTGAAGCGCCTAGAACCGCTCGGCCACCGCGGCCGACATCACCATTGTAAAGTAAAATAAACAAAACAAAAGATGTTTATGTAAACTTTATTAATTTATTTACGTCTGTGGAATAACATATGCCCCTTCAAGTTTGAGAAACTCATGTCAGATTAGATCAAGAAAGATTACGGACGGTGGCGGCGCATGTAATAAACATATAACAACAGCTACATAATAAACGAAGCATTTGGCAACTTTTAGAAGTGTAAAAATATCCTATACTTTACTTTCCATAGCAGAAGCGTTGGAAATAGGTTGGGTTTTTTAAACACTTTTAACGATGAAGCAAGTATATTTTATGAATAAAAGTTCATTGACTGTCTACATTTCGGTTTTTACGTTTTACTGCCGATACGTATCGGAAATGAAATCTAAAATCTAATCTTTCTGTATTTCGGTTTGTAGATTTCATTTCCGATAAGTATCGGAGATAAACCTAAAAACCAAAATGCAGAAGGCCGACAGACTTTTACTCATATCTCTTTCCCTCCCTCTCTCTCTCTCTATGTGCCACATGAAACCATCATGGATTCGTTCAAAATGAAATAAATGCTTCATTTCTTTCATCTTCTGTTGCCATACTTCTCATACGGCGTGTCCCACAAACATGTAAAGGCTTTAAATCCCTCCAGAAACTCTGTCATCAAAGTTTCGTCCGCGTTGCACTCTATCATGTGTATTAGAAAAGCATTTAATCCCGAGCGCATAAACAAAAGGAGAACTTTCGTCGGGCAGTAGGTAAGACAGTGCTACACGCGGCACAATTTGTTGGGTGAAGTGGTGGGAAGGTCAGCTGTTGGATCGTCGTAACCAACCGACCGCCCGACAAGAAAAGTTGGTCGGTCGGTTGGCCAATGCCCCTACACCCGTCCAATTTGTCTGTCTGTAGGTCGCTCAGTTGGTGCGTGTGTGGTGGTAATAGAAAAAAGAAAGAGTGCTGTTTCCTTGTTGGAACCAAGTTTTTAAATATGACACATCAAGGTCAGTCAGTCTCATTTTTGTCGGTGTCCAGGAGCAGTCAACATGTAGTGTCCGTGTCCATCACAGAGGAAGTCTTAGACAACCGCCAACCGCCGTCGCTACAACACGGCGAAATGCTACGAGATGCAGGCAGGTTACGTACCATCATGCTCTCTCGCTCGTCCCAAACTTACAGGGGCTCCATTGATTACATTATAACTTTTACCTTAGTTGGTGCTTCATATCGTGTTAACTTGTTAATAAAACACTAGAGCGCTCCTCCCGGTTTCAGTGGTTCGAATGGTTCAAATGGCTCTGAGCACTATGGGACTCAACTGCTGAGGTCATTAGTCCCTTAGAACTTAGAACTAGTTAAACCTAACTAACCTAAGACATCACAAACATCCATGCCCGAGGCAGGATTCGAACCTGCGACCATAGCGGTCTTGCGGTTCCAGACTGCAGCGCCTTTAACCGCACGACCACTTCGGCCGGCATTTCAGTGGTCAATATTCTGTTTCTATTGCTATGTGTATTTTGAATGTAGAATATACTGCAGGTAAGGAACCGAATTTTGAGCTCTTGCGATTGATATGACTATGGTACCGCTCTTGCAGTTCATCTGCATACCCATTTTTAGCTTCTGTTAATCACTGTTCTAAATGAGTGCTTGGTCCACACTTTCCCGCCGGAGGTTCGAGTCCTTCCTAACAAAATGTTCAGATGTGTGTGAATTCCTATGGGACCGAACTGCTAATGTCATTGGGCCCTAGATTTACACACTACTTAAACTAACTTATGCTAAGAACAACACACACACCCATGCCCGAGGGACGACTCGAAACTCCAGCGGGAGCAGCCACGCGATCAGTGGCATGGTGCCTCTAACCGCGCGGCCACTCTGCGCAGCTGTCGTCCCTCGTGCATGGGTGTGTGTGTGTGTTGTTCTTAGTATAAGTTAGTTTAAGTAATGTGTAAATCTAGGGGTCGATGACATTAGCAGTTTGATTCCACAGGAATTCACACACGTTCGAACATTTTGACCACACCTGCAAGTAGGATCGAGTGAGATGCTTCCGAGGCCACAAGGCATCCATGGAATCAAATCAGGCGCAGGTGAGGCGTAACCCTACAACACGTATTACTAGAAACAGAAAGCTGACAAACTGGACGAAAATGGCAGCGAAATCTGAAATTCTAATCAGAATATAGACTGTGTTGCAAATAAGATGTTTCTCTCTGTAACTGCCGAGATCATAAGTGAAAGGAATACTTGCTTCGATACATAAACATGCGAAAAGTTACTCTTTCTAGCCGGCCGAGGTGGCCGAGCGGATCTAGGCGCTACAGTCTAGAACCACGCGATCGCTACGGTCGCAGGTTCGAATCCCGCCTCGGGCAATGTGTGTGATGTCCTTAGGTTAGGTAGATTTAAGTAGTTCTACGTTCTAGGGGACTGATGACCTCAGAAGTTAAGTCCCATAGTGCTCAGAGCCATTTGAACCATTTTACTCTTTCTATAGAGCTACGAACATAGTTTATTTGGTTATTTTCCGGGGAATTACAGCAATGAATTTCAGTAATATTTTAAATAGAACATTGTTTTGAGGGTTTCGTACCTCAGTCGGTAGCAACGGGACCCTTAATAGCATCTCTTTGTTGTCCGCTCTTCGTCTATCTGTCTGTCTACGTGTCTGTTAAGACCCATTTCTATCATGAACGAGTGGAGGTATCAAGTTGAAACTTATGTCACATACTGAGATCTACGGTCCCTTGGCGATGCAAAACATTTAAGCTTATAAGTCAACGCAGTAAAAAGATACTGCTGTTTGTCACATGAACTGTCTATACACATTGCGGTCATGCTGATCGAGCGGTAAAGCGCGAGGGTGGAAATCGAGAAGGCGCGAGTTTGAAACTCGGTGAGACCTCTGTTTTTTCAGTCTTCGTTTTAACCTAGCCTTCACTTCTTACTTCACAGTTGTGAGAAGTTGCCAGAAACAACACGTGCGTCGGATTCCACGTTTAATATACAGGGCGGTCCATTGAACGTGACCGAGCCAAATATCTCACGAAATAAGTGTCAAACGAAAAAACTACAAAGAACGAAACTTGTCTAGCTTGAAGGGGGAAACCAGAGGGCGCTATGGTTGGCCCGGTAGATGGCGCTGCCCTAGGTCAAACGGATATTAACTGCGTTTCTTTAAATAGGAACCCCCATTTTTATTACATATTTGTGTAGTACGTAAAGAAATATGAATGTTTTAGTTGAACCATTTTTTTCGCTTTGTGATCGATGGCACTGTAATAGTCACAAACATATGGTTCACAATTTTAAACGAACAGTTGGCAACAGCTAGGCTTTTTAAATTGAAATACAGAACGTAGGTACGTTTGAACGTTTTATTTCAGTTGTTCCAATGTGATACATGTACCTTTGTCAACTTATTTCTGAGAACGCATGCTGTTACAGCGTGATTACCTGTAAATACCACTTTAATGCAATAATGCTCAAAATAATGTCCGTCAACCTCAATGCATTTGGCAATACGTGTAACGACATTCCTCTCAACAGCGAATAGTTTGCCTTCCGTAATGTTCGCACATGCATTGACAATGCGCTGACGCATGTTGTCAGGCGTTGTCGGTGGATCACGATAGCAAATATCCTTCAACTTTCCCCACAGAAAGAAATCCGGAGACATCAGATCCGGTGAACGTGCGGGCCATGGTATGGTGCTTCGACGACCAATACATCTGTCATGAAATATGCTATTCAATACCGCTTCAACCGCACGCGAGCTATGTGCCGGACATCCATCATATTGGAAGTACATCACCATTCTGTCATGCAGTGAAACATCTTGTATTAACATCCGTAGAACATTGCGTAGGAAATCAGCATACATTGCACCATTTAGATTACCATCGATAAAATGGGGGCCAGTTATCCTTCCTCCCATAATGCCGCACTATACATTAACCCGCCAAGGTCGCTGATGTTCCACTTGTCGCAGCCATCGTGGATTTTCCGTAGCCCAATAGTGCATATTATGCCGGTTTACGTTACCGCTGTTGATGAATGACGCTTCGTCCCTAAATAGAACGCGTGCAAAAAATCTGTCATCGTCCCGTAATTTCTCTTCTGCCTAGTGACAGAAATGTACACGGCGTTGAAAGTCGACGCCATGCAATTCCTGTTTCATAGAAATATGGTACGGGTGCAATCGATGTTGATGTAGCATTTTCAACACCGACGTTTTTGAGATTCCCAATTCTAGCGCAATTTGTCTGCTACTGATGTGGGGATTATCCGCGACAGCAGCTAAAACACCTACTTGGGCATCATCATTTGTTGCAGGTCGTGGTTGACATTTCACATGTGGCTGGACACTTTCTGTTTCCTTAAATAACGTAACTATCCAGCGAACGGTCCGGACACTTGGATGATGTCGTCCAGGATACCGAGCAGCACACATAGCACAGGCCGGTTGGGCATTTTGATCACAATGGCCATACATCAACACGATACTGACCTTTTCCGACATTGATAAACGGTCCATTTTAACACGGGTAATGTATCACGAAGCAAATAGCGTCCGCACTGACGGAATGTTGCGTGATACCACGTACTTATGCGTTTGCGACTATTACAGCGCCTGCTATCACAAAGCGAAAAAGTGGTCCAACTAAAACATTCATATTTCTTTATGTGCTACACGAATATGTAATATAAATGGGGGTTCCTATTTTAAAAACGCAGTTGATATCCGTTTGACCTATGGCAGCGCCATCTAGCGGGCCAACCATAACACCATCTGGATTCCCGCTTTATGCTAGACGAGTTTCGTTCTTTGTACTATTTTTCGTTTGATGCTTATTTCGTGAGATATTTGGCCCGGTCACTATCAATGGACCGCCCTATATGTATAAGTTTGTACTGAATCATCAAAGCGTAAGTACTACTCGCATTTGCCGGATTCTTTTCTATCATGTAACTCATGTATTGAAACTACTTGTGTCCATATCATTTCAAATCAAATTTCTCTTTACTAGGCTGGTGCAAAAGTTCGTAGCTCAAAAATAGTTCAAATGGCTCGGAGCACTATGGGCCTTAACTTCTGAGGTCATCAGTCTCCTAGTACTTAGAAGTACTTAGACCTAACTAACCTAAGGGCATGTCACACATCCATGACCGAGGCAGGATTCGATCCTGCGACCGCAGCGGTTGTGTGGTTCCAGACTGTAGCGCTTAGAACGGCTCGGCCACTCCGGCCGGCAAAAGTTCGTACCGTTTTTGTTTTGCATGTTGGTGTTCCGGTTGCTAAGGGTTTATTTATCCAGTGCCATTTCTTATTTGTAGTTGACTGCTGGTATTTGAGTTAACATATTGCCATTTTGTGATTTGCAGATAGTGTGTGGATCTGTGGACGCTAGATAGTGGAGTGCCAAGTGGAGAAATCGAAATATTTCCGCTATATTTTTCCGCTTTGGCTTCAGTAAAGGGATAACAGCAGTGGAGGTAGCAAGAAACGTCTGCGTCGTGTATGGGTATAATGCCACTGGAAAGAGCACGGCATGAAAATGGTTTTCTCGTTTTAAAGTGGATCGCTTTGAAATAAGTGACTCTCCGCGTTCAGGAAGACCTTCCGGGTTTGATGAAGATCGTTCAAATGCGCTAATTCACAATTATTCACGTCAGTGTACTCGAGAACAGGCGAAAACGCTGTTATCAATCATCACGGAATGACATTTGTATGCAATGCTCTGCCTCGTGATGACTGGGTGTTGTGTGCTGTCCTTAGGTTAGTTAGGTTTAAGTAGTTCTAAGTTCTAGGGGACTGATGACCACAGATGTTAAGTCCCATAGTGTTCAGAGCCATTTGAACCATTTTTTGTATGCAATGAGGAAGGTTCAAAAATCGGGTATGTGGATACCGCACGCTGTAAGCCAAAATCACAAAAATCTGCTGGTGGCCGTATTTGCATCTCTGCTTGCTCGTCATCAATTGGTTCATGAACAACACCAACCATTCGTACCCTGTACCGTTATTGGTGACGAGAAATAGTGTCTTCGCGCTAACATAAGGAAAAGAAAGAAATGGTTGAGCCCATCCAAGCAAAAGCTCCCCGTAAAAAGATCTGAGCTCATCCACAAAAAATAATGTTATTCATCTGGTGGACATCGACGCTAAGGTGTACTACGAATTGCTTTCCCAAGGTGAAATCATCACTACTGACATTTATTGCCAACAACTGATGCGCCTTATTGAAGCAGACCAAATACACTACTGGCCATTAAAATTGCTACACCAAGAAGATACGCAGATGATAAACGGGTATTCATTGGACAAATATATTTTACTAGAACTGACATGTGATTACATTTTCACGCAATTTGGGTGCATAAATCCTGAGAAATCAGTATCCAAAACAACCACTTCTCGCCGTAATAACGGCCTTGATACGCCTGGGCATTGAGTCAAACAGAGCTTGGATGGCGTGTACAGGTACAGCTGCCCATGCAACTTCAACACGATACCACAGTTCATCAAGAGTAGTGACTGGCGTATTGTGACGAGCTAGTTGCTCGGCCATAATTGACCAGACGTTTTCAGTTGGTGAGAGATCTGGAGAACGTACTGGCCAGGGCAGCAGTCGAACATTTTCTGTATCGAGAAAGGCCCATACAGGACCTGAAACATGCGGTCGGGCGTTATCCTGTTGAAATGTAGGGTTTCGCAGGGATCGAATGAAGGGTAGAGCCACGGGTCGTAACACATCTGAAATGTAACATCCACTGTTTAAAGTGCCGTCAATGCGAACAAGAGGTGACCTTGACGAGTAACCAATGGCACCCCATACCATCACGCCAGGTGATACGTCAGTATGGCGATGACGAATGCACGCTTCCAATGTGCGTTCACCGCGATGTCACCAAACACGGATGCGACCATCATGGTGCTGTAAACAGAACCTGGATTCTTCCGAAAAAATGACGTTTTGCTATTCGTGCACCCAGGTTCGTCGTTGAGTACACCATCGCAGGCACTCCTGTCTGTGATGCAGCGTCAGGGGTTACCGCAGCCATGGATCCGAGCTGATAGTCCATGCTGCTGCAAACGTCGTCGAACTGTTCGTGCAGATGGTTGTTGTCTTGCAAACGTCCACATCTGTTGGCTCAGGGATTGAGACGTGGCTGCACGATCCGTTACAGCTATGCGGATAAGATGCCTGTCATCTCGACTGCTAGTGATACGAGACCGTTGGGATCCAACACGATGTTCCCTATTACCCTCCTGAACCCACCGATTCGATATTCTGCTAACAGTCATTGGATCACGACCAACGCGAGCAGCAATGTCGCGATACGATAAACCGCAATCGTGATAGGCTACAATCCGACCTTTATCAAAGTCGGAAACGTGATGGTAGACATTTGTCCTCCTAACACGAGACATCACAACAACGTTTCACCACACAACGCCGGTCTACTGCTGTTTGTGTATAAGAAATTGATTGGAATCTTTCCTCATGTCAGCACGTTGTAGGTGTCGCCACCGGCGCCAACCTTGTGTGAATGCTCTGAAAAGCTAATCATTTGCGAATCACAGCATCTTCTTCCTGTTGGTTACATTTGGCGTCTGTAGCAGGTCATCTTCGTGGTGTAGCAATTTTAAGGGCCGGTGTTGTATAACGACCAGGAAAACTACGTGAGGCGGTGCTACTCCGCGTTAACCCCCGTTCCCACTGTAGTAGGCTGACAGAACACATTAAACAGAAGTTTGGTTGGGAAGTCATTGTGCACCAGCTTTATTCACCTGAACTGCCCTCAGATTGTCACTCCTTCCGCGCTCTGTCGAACATCTTTCAAGGAACTTCCTTTCCGGATGAAAATGCGCTCTGAACATGGCTCGACAAGTTGTTCCCCTGAAAACCTCGTGCTACATTATTAAACTTAGGAAAAACGGTCGAGCTTATGCACCAACCCACAGTTCACAGACTAGAAACCAGCTTCATCGGTAGTGCAGTAGGCTGCATATAATTGGCTGTGTTTAGGTGGGTGTTCTAATGGCGGAATGTTGAGATGTTTGAAAGAATGCCCATTTTCCCCTAGATCGAACGGCTAACACCGCATAAAAGTGATTTTAAAATACTGGGATATATTCGAAGTGATTAAAACGCAGCGGAATGCAATAGCTCGCTGCAAAGGTCTGGATACGCTATCACAGATTACATTAATACAGAACTAGTTCAATGAGAATTCTATAATTCGATTATGAATAATGGAAGAACATACAACACAGTACTTCTGTTTTCCAAAACATGAGACTGCACATACTGCATACTTATACACTTTTTTTTGCAGCAGCTGTGCTTAGCTTTTTAACAAATAGTATTTAATGTATGATTATTGTGAATCTGCTGGTCTGTTGCACGATATTGTTTCATCAGTGACTCGATTTAGTCTGTACATTCGTTAATCTTCAGATATCTCCTATACAAAACTCTACAATTACGTAAATGACTTTGGTGGCTGCTAGAACAAACACATCTCCACATTTTAAAATAATTTTTTTTCAGTTTCAGCCGTTCGAGCAGGGACTGTTCCTTTGTCTGATTACATGTTTTCACTCGCTAAATCCTTTCTCACAGCAATGCTTGTAAAGCAGTATGACAGGGAAGCGTCTTTGGAGTTTGGAAAGAGAGAAACAAGAGTCAATCTAAAAACAAAGTTTGTCCTCGAGGTGTGCTCTAATATTGTAACTGTTGCTCGCTCCCCAAGGAAAACACTTATAAACTGCCGGTCCGTCACACAGATTGAACTAGCCACAAACGTTCACTGCATCGCACACTACGCTAAGGAGTAAAAGCACGTTGTCCATCAGTCAGTATCTCGAAGCATACTGGCTGACTTACTTTAGCATTTACTTTAAATTCTAAAATGTTTAATTTTGATGAGATGTCTGATCAACTAACACTGGAATACTGCTCTCTCCCGACGTATTTTTGAAGAATTTACTATCGATCACTCTTGTTAATCGAAACTACACTGAAGTGGAAAAGAAACTGAAACTGGTATAGGCATGTGTATTCAAATACAGATATATGTAAACAGACAGAATATGCGATGCGATCGGCAATGCCTATATAAGACAACAAGTGACTCGCTCAGTTGTTAGGTCGGTTACTGCTGCTACAATGGCAGGTTATCATGATTTAAGTGAGTTTGAAAGTGTTGTTATAGTCAGCACACGAGCGATGGGACACAGCATCTCCGAGGTAGAGATGAAGTGGAATTTTCCCGTGCGACCATTTCACGAGTGTACCGTCGATAGTAGGAATCCGGTAAAATATCAAATCTCTGACATCGCTGCGGCCGGAAAAAGATTCTGCAAGAACGGGGCCAAGGACGACTGAAGAGAATCGTTCGACGCGTCAGAAGTGCAACCCTTGCTCAAATTGCTGCAGCATTCAACAAAACTTCATCGATATAGGCTTCCGGAGCCGTAGGCCCATTCGTGTACTCTTGATGACTTCACGACAGAAATCTTTAGGCCTTGCCTGGGCCCATCAACACCGACATTGGACTGTTGACGACTGGAAATACGTTGCGTGGTCGGACGAGTCTCGTTTCAATTTGTACCGAGCGGATGGATATTTACGGGTATGAAGACAACCTCATGACATAATTGCGTAGGCTTCCGCGGCCAGAGTCAGTCGACATAAAAGTTTTCTGGGTTTGGTACCGCGTCATAATGTAAAAACTACTGCTGCTACAGAAAAACCAACGTTTCGGCCACGATTGCAGCGGTCACCATTAGACCCAGAAGATGGCCGCTGCAATCGTGGCCGAAACGTTGGTTTTTCTATAGCAGCAGTTGTTTTTACATTATGACGCGGTACCAAACCCAGAAAACTTTTATGTCGACAACCTCATGAATCCATGGACCCTGCATATCAGCAGGGGACTGTTCCAGCTGATGGAGGCTCTGCAGTGGTGTGGGACGTGTACAGTTGGAGTGATATGGGACCCCTGATACGTCTAAATACGACTCTGATAGGTGACACGTACGTAAACATCCTGTCTAATCACTTACGTGCATTCAAGTCCGTTGTGCACTCCGACAGACTTGGGCAATTCCAGCAGGACAATGCGATACCCCACACGCCCAGAAATGCTACAGAGTGGCTCCAGGAACACTCTTCTGAGTTTAAACACTTCCGTTGGCCATCAAACTCCCGACATGAGCATTATTGATCGTATCTGGGACGCCTTGCAAAGTGCTGTTCAGAAGAGATCTCCACCCCCTCTTGGATTTATGGACAGCCCTGCAGAATTCTTGGTGTCAGTTCCCTCCAGCACTACTTCAGACATTAGTCGAGTCCATGCCACGTGGTGCTGAAGCACTTCTGCGTGCTCGCGGGGGCCCTACACTATATTAGGCCGGTGTTCCAGTTTCTTTGGCTCTTCGGTGAAGAACGACTATGTGTGCACTAGCTAATAGGAAGAAGTCAAACTGAAGAAATGTTTGTTCTGAACAAATGTGTGGCCAAGACAGAAATACAAAAAGATACAAATATAACGTAAGCAAAGTGTCTTCACTTGCTAGTAAGAGATAAACCTAAGTTCACACATATGCACTCATACATAAAAAGATGCAAATATGACATTACAATAGTGCTGATGTATTTAGATAGGGTAATGGATTACATGTGTACTAAGGTAAAGTTACTGAGTATTAATGTCACTAGTGCCAATTTTCCTGCATAAAGTTCTAAATGTATTGTACACTTGGTGCTCTACAGCTTGCAAGCATTGTGAATACGTAATACTGAAAGTTAACTGCCTGACAGTAGCTGCTTGTTGGCAGTAGTTTATTTTACCGGACTAGTTTCGGGCGTTGTCCTTCATGAGCGGTATGTGTATTCCACGAAAGTCACATGTTTCTCACAATACGTTATATACAGTATATACACTAGTGTTTAATGTGTATGTGCTTTCTCAGTTCATTGTTATTTTCCCATGTATAATTAATCATCCAGACATTATTTTAAAAGAAAAGACTGATCTAAAAAAGAAAGAATTCGTAGAAAATTTCACTAGAATTCCTCGCTGACAACACATGTCTTTATTGTGGTAACAGAGAGAATACAGATCAGAAGTTGTATTATGTATATTCTGTGATGTATACCAGAAATAATTTTAGGATGTACAGCAATTTCAAATGAAAACAGTGTATGTTTTCGTAAAACGTTCCAAATCCTGATTATATATCCATACATCTTATAATAAGTATATATGTATGCACGTTCCACTTTTCCTCCTAAATCATTGGCCCCGTATCATCCAAACTTGGTGCACATGTCATTTACTGTCTGGAAAGAATCGCTGTGGGGGTAAGAAAGACCCATTCACAGATGGGTTAAGCCTGGCGGTGAAATGTATCCAATATTTGAAAGTGACAGCACTTAGAGATTTGCAGCAAACTTTACACATAATTTCAAAACTTTACGTAACTTATTCTCACTGACGACCACGATATGACAAAAGGAAAGAAGTATATCGCCTTCTACATTTTCGCTGCTCATGCAGTAAAATTACCACATGAACCATGACGTTTTAATTTCTTCTTTCTTACTAACTGTACTCGTGGCGCGTTTTGCAGGCAGTATTCAGATATACCACTGATAGTACCAGAAAAATTACATCATTGTACACATCATGTATGAAGTTTTAATTTCTTACTTCATTACTACTAACCATATCATCAACACATTTCGCAGACAGTACCCACATATTCCCCTAAATGTACCTACAAAAATATATTATTGTACGACACATAGTTCACGAGATATGACGTCATATACATGGAGCTGAGTGAAAATGAATTTGCAGGGAGAAATTCGCTTGACATACAGGTGGAAAATGAGTAAAAATACAAGTGAAATATGTAAAGTATATTTGAAATATATATGATGTGTGCGTGCGCGAGCAAAGCCACAGGTAAAAAGCTGCTGGAACGATTTCAGTCAAATTTGGCACACTTTTCAATTTCAATCTGCAAATACACAAATGACCATTAAAATTGCTATACCACGAAGATGACGTGCTACAGACGCGAAATTTAACCGACAGGAAGAAGATGTTGTGATATGCAAATGATTAGCTTTTCAGAGCATTCACACAAGGTTGGCGCCGGTGGCGACACCTACAACGTGCTGACATGAGGAAAGTCTCCAACCGATTTCTCATACACAAACAACAGTTGACCGGCGTTGCTGGTGAAACGTTGTTGTGATGTCTCGTGTAAGGAGGAGAAATGCGTACCATCACGTTTCCGACTTTGATAAAGGTCGGATTGTAGCCTATCACGATTGCGGTTTATCGTATCGGGACATTGCTGCTCGCGTTGCTCGAGATCCAATGACTGTTAGCAGAATATGGAATCGGTGGGCTCTGTAGGGTAATACGGCACGCCGTGCTGGATCCCAGGGGCCTCGTATCACTAGCAGTCGAGATGACAGGCATCTTATCCGCATGGCTGTAACGGATCGTGCAGCCACGTCTCGATCCCTGAGTCAACAGATGGGGACGTTTGCAAGACAACAACTGTGGTGTCACCGCCAGACACCACACTTGCTAGGTGGTAGCTTAAATCGGCCGCGGTCCATTTAGTACATGTCGGACCCGCGTGTCGCCACTGTGTGATCGCAGACCGAGCGCCACCACAAAGCAGGTCTCAAGATACGGACTAGCACTCGCCCCAGTTGTACGACGACTTTGCTAGCGACTACACATACGAAGCCTTTCTCTCATTTGCCGAGAGACTGTTAGAATAGCCTTCAGCTAAGTTAATGGCTACGACCTAGCAAGGCGCCAATTGTAACAGTGCATGTATCTTACGAGTCTCATTTGTATAGTCAGGAGAGATGTATCACAAGGAGTGATTAAAAGTTAAGTATATTCCAAAGCTACGTATTTTCTTTATAGCAGTCATAACGTATCCTGTTCCAGACTTGACGCCAGTCGGCGTGTGTGTACGCGTGCCTTTCGGCTCCCTTCTCAGTGTGGCGTAGCTAGCTTGTTACGCCACAACAACAACCATCTGCACGAACAGTTCGACGACGTTTGCAGCAGCGTGGACTATCAGTTCGGAGAGCATGGCTGCGGTTACCCTTGACGCTGCATCACAGACAGGAGCGCCTGCGATGGTGTACTCAACGACGAACCTGGGTGCACGAATTGCAAAACGTCATTTTTTTGGATGAATCTAGGTTCTTTTTATAGCATCATGATGGACGAATCCATGTTTGGCAAAATCGCGGTGAACGCACATTGGAAGCGTGTATTCGCCATCGCCATACTGGCGTATCACCCGGCGTGATGGTATGGGGTGCCATTGGTTACATGTCTCGGTCACCTCTTGTTCGCACTGACGGCACTTTGAACAGTGAACGTTACATTTCAGATGTGTTACGACCCGTGGCTCTACCCTTCATTCGATCCCTGCGAAACCCTACATTTCAACAGGATAATGCACGACCGCATGTTGCAGGTCCTGTACGGACCTTTCTGGATATAGAAAATGTTCGACTGCTGCCCTGGCCAGCACATTCTCCACATATCTCACCAATTGAAAACGTCTGGTCAATGGTGGCCGAGCAACTGGCTCGTCACAATACGCCAGTCACTACTCTTGATGAACTGTGGTATCGTGTTGAAGTTGCATGGGCAGCTGTACCTGTACACGCCATCCAAGCTCTGTTTGACTCAATGCCCAGGCGTATCAAGGCCGTTATTACGGCCAGAGGTGGTTGTTCTGGGTGCTGATTTCTCAGGACCCATTAACCCAAATTGCGTGAAAATGTAATCATATGTCAGTTCTAGTATAATATATTTGTCCAATGAATACCCGTTTATCATCTGCATTTCTTCTTGGTGTAGCAATTTTAATGGCCAGTAGTGTATATACTATACGAGCAAGAAAAACAAGCCTCCTGACTGTATGAGTGGGCTATGGAGACAGAAGAGAGGATGAGAAGGTGTGTACACAGCGAGGGGAAGGAGATGCTCAAAAGAGATAGGGGAGAGGGAAATGGACAGAAAGAGGGTAAAGGAGAAGATGGACAGAGAAGGTAAGAGGAGGATATAAACAGTGACAGGGGGGGGGGGGGGGGGAGAAACAGGCAGAGGTATGGGAGGCAGAGATGAACAGACACAAAGGGAGGAGGAAATGCACAGAGAAAGGGAAGAGTGGCAAATGGACAAAGAGAGGGTGTAAGTAGGTTGTTTAGGTTTTTATGCTTGTAACGCCACGTAGCGCTCTATATGAAAATCACTGGCTGTGTTGCGTGCAGTCTGTGGCCGGTTTGCATTGTTGGAATATTTGCTATTGTAGTGTTGGGTAGCTGGATGTGAACAGCACGTAGTGTTGCGCAGTTGGAGGTGAGCCGCCAGCAGTGGTGGATGTGGGAAGAGAGATGGCAGAGAGCGGACAATCTGGACGTGTATCCATCAGAAAGAGTAAATTTGTATAACTGGACATCATGAACTGATATATATATATATATATATGATGACTTTTGAACATTATTAAGGTAAATACATTGTTTCTTCTCCATCAAAATCTTTCATTTGCTAACTATGCCTATCAGTAGTTAGTGCTTTCAGTAGTTAGAATCCTTCATTTAGCTGGCAGTATTGGCGCTCACTGTATTGCAGTTGTTCGAGTAACGAAGATTTTTGCGAGGTAAGTGATTCGTGAAAGGTATAGGTTAATGTTAGTCGGGGCCATTCTTTTGTAAGGATTATTGAAAGTCAGATTGCGTTGCGGTAAAAATATTGTGTGTCTGTTTGGTATTGATCAGTATAAGTAAAGAGAGAAATGTCTGAGTACGTTCAGTTTTTAAGAGGTTTATCAGCACAGTAATTCATAAATTTTTCTAAGGGGACGTTTCAAGGGGAGAGGAAGAGATGGACACCGACAGGAAAGAGGAGGAGATGGACAAGGAGGGGGTGGAAATGATGGAAAGAGAGAGGGGGGAGGAGTATATGGACAGAGCGAGGGGCAGTGAGAGATGGACAGAGAGTGGGAAGAGGAAGAGATGTGCACAGAAAGGAAAGAGGAGGAGATGAACAGCGAAGAGGTGTAGAAGATGGACAGAGAGAGGGGAGAGGCGGAGATGGACGGAGGGAAGGGTAGTAAGAGATGGACAGAGAGTGAGAGGTAGAGTATGTCGACAGAGAGACAGGCCAGGGGACATGGACAGAGACGGGGGGGAAGGAAGAGATGGACTCATAAACACTGGTTGCTTAGCTAATAAGTCGTGGGATACCTCCCAGTTATACGTCAGACCTCCTTTTGCCTGGTGTAGCACAGCAACTTTGTGTATCATCTACTCAACAAGTCGCTGGAAGTGCCCTGCAGAAATATTGAGTCATGCTGTCTCTAGAGCTGCCCATAATTGCGAAAGTGTTGCCAGTGGACTGACCTCTCGATTATGTTCCATAAATTTTCAATGGGATTTATGTTTGAAGATCTGGGTTGCCAAATCATTTTCTCGAACTGTTCAGAATGTTCTTAAAACCAATCGTAAACAACTGTGACATGGCGCATTGTCATCGATATGAATTCCATGGTTGTTTGGGAACATGAAGGTCATAAATGGATTAAAATTGTCTCCGAGTATCCGTACATAACAATTTCTAGTCAATGATCGGTTCAGTTGGATCAGAGGACCCAGTCCATTCCATGCAAACATAGCACACACCATTATGGAGCCTCCACCAGCTTGCACTTTACCTTGTTGACAGCTTGGGTCAATGGTTTTGTGGCGTCTGCGCCACACTCGAACCCTACCGTCAGCTTTTAGCAACAGAAATCGGGACTCATCTGACCAGGTCACGGTTTTCCAGACGTCTAGGGTCCAATCGATATGGTCGCGAGTCCAGGGGAAGTGCTGCAGGCGATGTCGTGTTGTTAGCAAAGGTATTCGCGTCGGTCGTCTGCTGCCATAGCCATTAACGCCATACTTCGCCCCACTACCGTAACAAATACGTTCGCCGTACGTCCCACATTGATTTCTACGGTTACTTCACAGGTGTCGCTTGTCTGTTAGCACTGATAACTCTACGCAAACGCCGCTGCACTTGTCTGTGAAGTGAAGGCTGTGTGCCATTGCGTTGTCTGCGGCGATAGATAATGCCTTAAATTTGGTACTTTCGGCACACTCTTGACGCTGTAGATCTCGGAATATTGAATTTCCTAACTATTTCCAAAATGGAATGTCACACGCGTCTAGCTCCAACTACCAGTCTGCGGTTAGAGTTTGTTAATTCCCGTCGTGCCACCGTGATCACGTCGGTACCTTTTCACATCAACCACTTGAGCAGAAATGACAGCTTTGCCACTGCACTGTCCTTTTATACCTTGTGTACGCGATACTACCGTCATCTGTATATGTACATATCGCTGTCCCATGTCTTACGTCATCTTAGCATACGTATAAGGCATGTTGGTAATATTCACAAATATATGCAAGCCTCTAATGATACGCGACGAGACCATGGAAAAAGCAATTGAAACATAAGATAACATTAATACATATAGTTCATGTCTGTTTTACCTGTTTTGAACATGCCCTTCTTCTCTTCGTACACGCTTGTCATGGCAGAATTTCAGTGAACATGCATAGCCAAATGTCTGTTGTCCGATAATGATTTGTGTGAGAATACGTGCTTGCATTTCACACACTGAGCAAATGCAGAAGAAACAGAGTTGTCTAAATTTTTCAGTATGTATATGGAAACTGTTCCAAACTTTGCTTTATGTTGTCGAACTGGGTTTTTGAGAGGTGTTAACGTCGCTTTCATAATCCGCATTGTTATATCCTCCACTGCGAACTGGATAACGCAGCCATTGCTTCCTAATATATTTAGCAGTAGAAGCATTTATAGATCACGGCAAAAAAATCAATCAAACTCCGCGAGCGCTAACAAACGGAGTCAGAATTATCAATTACTGAACCCCGCTGGAAACGCGTTATAAAGGCAGTTTTACTGGGTAGTGGACCCTGTGGAGCCTACTTCCATTACAGACCCGCAAAAACCCAATATATTCGAATGGCCGAGCAGCGCGAACACTTGTTTAAAACACAGCACGGCACGGCGGCGGAAGTAAGGGCTAGTTTACACGGCGAAATTGGGTTGCGCCACTCGTTGCATGAAACGAGTTGCACGCAAATGATTTCATATATGACTGTAGACACAGCGACATCACTGTGTATTTCAGTTTCGTCGTTTTGTGAGTGCCAAATCGCAGGTAAAATGGAAGTTTTGACAGCTACACGAGTTGTGGAGCAGTTAACGCTTGTACGCGTAAAATTTCCGCCTAAGAAAAGAAATAAGGAACGTGCATGAGTGTCCGACTGGATAAAGAAAAGACGTCAGCCGGCCGGAGTGGCCGAGCGGTTCTAGGCGCTGCAGTCTGGAACCGCGCGACCGCTGTGGTCGCAGGTTCGAATCCTGCCTCGGGCATGGATGTGTGTGATGTTCTTATGTTAGTTAGGTTTAAGTAGTTCTAAGTTCTAGGGGACTGATGACCTCAGAAGTTAAGTCTCAGAGTGCTCAGAGCCATTTGAACCATTTGAACCATGTCGCGTTACAAGGAATTAAAAATTCACTAATGCATAAAACACTACTACTTACAGTCTAAGTAACGTATTGTGAGAAATATCTTTTCTTTAATTTAGATACCACCGATGATGGGCAACACCCGAAAGTAGTCCGGTAAAGCCGCGCGGGCTTAGTCGAGCGGTCTCAGGCGCTGCAGTCGTGGACTGTGCGGTTGGTCCCGGCGGAGGTTCGAGTCCTCCCTCGGGCATGGGTGTGTGTGTTTGTCCTTAGGATAATTTAAACCAAGTAATGTGTAAGCTTAGAGACCGATGGGCTTAGCAGTTAAGTCCCATAAGATTTCACACACATTTGAACATTTAGTCCGGTAAAACAAACAACTACCAACAAGCATCTTCTGTGAAACAATTAGTTATTAATATGACATATTTACAAAGTTATAAGCGTTTGACTCGTTGTGAATGTGTTGAAACTCTATTAAACAATCTGGGCATTATTAATTGTAACTGAACTCGATCTGTATTGTAGGATAGCTGTAACAAGGTTCCTACATAGTCAGTTATGACAAATGCGGTCTTTCATTAGATATAGCAACGTAATGTCGTGATTGAACATGTTCCGACAACGTTATGTTCACAGAAAAACTCAAAGAATTTGGAGTTGATTTAATATTCCTCTTTCAGAACGCCACGGTTTTACAGCTCTATTCATACAGTAAAGCCAATGATGTGACTGCGAGAAACATTTTAATATTCTCTAAAGAATATAATGTATCTGGTGATTAAAAAGGAAGACCAGATCTCAGTTGGTTATTACAGACGAACTACAAAGGCAGTAACACATTACGCACGTCCCTGGATAGAGGAAGATTCAAAGTTTAGACACACCTGCGTTGTTGTTGCTAGCAACTTAGCGACTACACCGCCAGATAAATTATTTTATTTGTTGAAATTTGCGTGAAGTTCGAGTGCAGCATGGATTCCGCCGTCGATTTATAAAGAAGCCGCCTCTGCACAAGTAGATTTATGACTGGCATACCAATTTCGCGAAAGATGGTTGCATATGCCGAGGGAAGGGCACTGGCCGGCCACTCACGTCTGATGAAAACATCGAGCATAACAGAGATACGTTCACACGTAGACCTCGGAAGTCCACAACACAGGCAGGCCAGAAGCTTCACCTTCCCCAAACAACGGCGGGATGCGTTCTGAAACGACGCTTACGTATAAAACCTAACGAGTTGCTATTACTGTGGTATCTGTGTCCCAGCGGCCGTAACAGAAGATACCAATTTTGCATTTGACTTCTCCAGGATATGGCAGAGGACACATTTTCTTAACGACTCATCTGTTTGGACGAATCAGCGTTTTATCTATCTGGTAAAGTAAACAGCCATATTATAAAAATTCGGACGTCACAAAATGCTGGCGTCGTTCTAGAACCTGGAAGAGCCTCGCCGAAACTGAATGTGTTTTGTACCATTCCTGTTTGCAAAGTTTATGGAACTTTCATTCTTGCGGAGAAAACTGTGACAGGTATGTCATCTTGCACATGCTGTAAAATTATTTGTTTCCTCACCTTCACCAATATTTCAATGATTCCAGTCATTCCATCACGAAGGAGGTACGCGGTTCGTGTTGTCTGTAGTCCAACCATGCCTAGACGGTTATACCGCTGTTCTATCGCGTCCGCATTGTTACTTTGTGCCAGAAAGGGCTCTCAACGAGGGAAACATCCAGGCGTCTCCGATTGAACCAAAGCATCGAGGAGATACAGAGAGACAGGAACTGGCGATGACCCGCCTCGCTCAGGCCACCCAAGGGCTACTACTGCAGTGGATGACCACTACCTACGGATTATGGTTCGGAGGAACGCTGACAGCAACGCCACTATGTTGAATAATGCTTTTCGTACAGCCACAGTACGTCGTGTTACGACTCAAACTGTGCGAAATAGGCTGCATGTAGCGCAACTTCACTCCCGACGGCCATGGCGCGATCCATCTTTGCAACCACGACACCATGCAGCGTGGTACAGATGGGCCCAACAACATGCCGAATGGACCACTCAGGATTGGCATCACGTTCTCTTCACCGATGAGTGTCGCTTATGCCTTCAACCAGACAATCGTCGGAGACGTGTTTGGAGGTAACCCGGTCAGGCTGAATGCTTTAGACACACTGTCCAGTGAGTGCAGCAAGGTGGAGATTCCCTGCTGTTTTGGGGTGGTATCATGAGAGGCCGACGTACGCCGCTGGTGGTCATGGAAGGCACCGTAACGGCTGTACGATACGTGAATGTCATCCTCCGACCGATAGTGCAACCATGTCGGCAGCATATTAGCGAGACATTCGTGTTCTTGGACGGCTGTTCGAGCCCCCATCGTGCACATCTTGTGAATGACTTCCTTCAGGATAACGACATCGCTCGACTAGAATGGCCAGCATGTTCTCCAGACATGAACCCTATCGACCATTCCTGGGATGGATTGAAAAGGGCTTTTTACGGACGATGTGACCCACCAACCACTCTGAGGGATCTGCGCTCACGCAAACGTTATTTAGCTGGCGTTGTGTCACTTTACTTAAAGTTTATCTTAAGAACTAAATCAGTAGCCGGCCGAAGTGGCCGTGCGGTTAAAGGCGCTGCAGTCTGGAACCGCACGACCGCTACGGTCGTAGGTTCGAATCCTGCCTCGGGCATGGATGTTTGTGATGTCTTTAGGTTAGTTAGGTTTAACTAGTTTTAAGTTCTAGGGGACTAATGACCTCAGCAGTTGAGTCCCATAGCGCTCAGAGCCATTTGAACCATTTGAACTAAATCAGTAGTTGTCCTTCACAGTAAACGATTTTGACAATTGATACACCGTTTCAAGTATTTTTCCGTAGCTCAAGAGAGAGCTCAACACTAACTTTCTTTTGTACCATGTGCTATCGCTGTTGCTCACTGGCTAATTCCTTCTCACGATCAAAACACAGCCATTACCTTCTGCATACGCAGACCGTGCCACTTTTCCGTGTTCCCAGACGTTTTGAAAGAATAATGGTCAGTTCCATAGGATCAAATTGAGGAGCAAATCTCCAAGATCTTATAACGTGTCAGTACATGAAATTACAACAAAAAATTAATAACAGATAAAATAAAATGTTTATGAACCCAAAAATAGGCAGTCAATATGTTTATGTAAAAGCAGTCAACAATATAACACAGAAATCTTTATTTCTTCGATTCTGATGGTCTTCTGCGTTTGCTTTCTATTGATAAGTTATGTTCTTCTCCCGGTCTTCTGCCTTGTTCAGCTCGCTCATGCTTGAATAATTTGCGTACGTAAAAGCTCTTATTAAAATTGCCATCACTAGTAAAACAACGATGCAACGATGTCATGATGAGTCTCTGTTCTCTGAACGTATCTTCATTAATCTTACGGTGATCTTCAAAGAATTGTTTCAGTCTAACTGCTTCTTTAAATCGTCCCTCTTTCTGGTTCCTATCCTCTCGTCCCTGTCCATTTCTTGACTCAAAATGAACTTTCTTTTCCGTGACTGAGGCGTTGAGATAAAACGGTGTACCGTAGGTCTCTAGAGGAGCGTATCGTTCCAAAAGATTGGAAAAGGGTACAGGTCATTCCCGTTTTCAAGAAGGGACGTCGGATAGATGTGCAGAACTATAGACCTATGTCTATAGCGTCTGTCAGTTGTAGAATTTTGGAACACGTATTACGTTCGAGTATAATGACTTTTCTTGAGACTAGAAATCTACTCTGTAGGAATCAACATGGGTTTCGAAAAAGACGATGGTGTGAAACCCAGCTTGCGCTATTCGACCACGAGACAGAGGACCATACACACGAGTTCCCAGATAGATACCGTGTTTCTTGACTTACGCAAGGCGTTTGATGCAGTTCCCCACAGTTGTTTAATGAACAAAGTAAGAGGATATGGACTACCAGACCAATTGTGTGATTGAATTGAAGAGTTCCTAGATAACAGAACGCAGCATGTCATTCTCAATGGAGAGAAGTCTTCCGAAGTAAGAGTGATTTCAGGTGTCCCGCAGGGGAGTGTCGTAGGACCGTTGCTATTCACAATATATATAAATGACATTGTGGATAACATCGGTAGTTCACTGAGGTTGTAGTACATCGAAAGGTTGGAACAATGGAAAATTGTACTGAAATGCAGGGAATGGCAATCGAATCTCAATGTCGACAAATGTAATGTGCTGCGAAAGCATAGAAAGAAACATCCTCTATCATTTAGCTACAATATAGCAGGTCAGCAACTGGAAGCAGTTAATTCCATAAATTATCTGGGAGTAGGCATTAGGAGTGATCTAAAATGGAATGACCATATAAAATTAATAGTCGGTAAAGCAGATACCAGACTGAGTCTCATTGGAAGAATCCTAAGGAAACGCAATCCGAAAACAAAGGAAGTAGGTTACAGTACACTTGTTCGCCCACTGCTTGAGTACCGCTCACCGGTGTGGGATCCGTACTAGATAGGGCTGATAGAAGAGATAGAGAAGATCCAACGGAGAGCGGCGCGCTTCGTTACAGGGTGATTTGGTAATAGCGAGAGCGTTACGGAGATTATAGATAGACTTCAGTGGAAGACTCTGCAAGAGAGACGCTCAGTAGCTCAGTACGGGCTTTTGTTGAAGTTTCGAGAACATACCTTCACCGAGGAGTCAAGCAGTATATTGCTCCCTCCTACGTATATCTCGCGAAGATACCATGAAGATAAAATCAGAGAGATTAGCGCCCACTCAGAGGCGTACCGACAATCTTTCTTTCCACGAACAATACGAGACAGGGATAGAAGGGAGAACCGATAGAGGTACTCAAGGTACCCTCCGCCACACACCGTCAGGTGGCTTGCGGAGTATAGATGTAGATGTAAATGTAGATCACGGAATAAAAGCAAGTAATAGAGAATGCTAATAGAGAATACTTACATATAGCCTTTTTTGATTTAATCAACACTGATTTTATCAAAAATACGGTACACCTAAAAAATAGTAAATTTTCAAGCAAAATACATTTCTAAATCTCTTCCACATGTCCATACACATTCTTGTTGATTGTGCCGTTCACAATTAAGAATACATATGAAAACAGGCAATATAATGGAAATCAATATGCTTTTTAGTGCTTTGACTTGTAGCATGAGAGAGTTAATTCCACATTTTTAGCTTATTAAACAACCCTGTTTATTCTGACAGACACACACGTTCATGAACTTGTCAATCTTGATCACTGTCCCAAACTTCAGTTCCAGATCATTATCTTTCTGCCCACCAGTCTCTTTATTACCGGCACATTTCTTTAGAATATTATCAAAATACTCACGAAACTGCAAAGGGATAACGTCAGTCATGCGTGAAACATCCTGTAATGTCTCAGGTGTCAGAGAAATGACGTCCATTTATGCTCTCGGCACATTATGAAAATGAGGAACTATCAGCGTCCTAACTAGAATAGATGCTTATTTCACAATTACAATGCTATTGGGTGAAGAAGAGATATGTTTTAACTGAACTGTGTACTCAATTATTTTGTATTGAGTAACAGCCCAATTTATAATCACATGTCAGTATAACGTTTCTACACAGCTTGCTTTTACTTTTGTATTATGTACAGAGCATACAAACAATGAGCATTGTATGACAATTTACCTGCAATCTGCACCTGTTCCCCTTTTGCGGACAATTTTTCCTTTCCATTTGTTAGGCTACAAACCCACAACCTTCTTTTCTTTAATCACATTTCTCTTCCACAGTTCAGGGAGTCGTTTCTTTCTCCTAAATTCATGTAAATCGTTTCTGGACTCGTCTGAAGGTTCCATCACCGAAGCCATTTTGAAATCTCACAGCTGTTAACTGCATCCCTTTATCGGGCTGCCGTCACTCCTCAAGTTCTTTCGTGCAATGTAGTGACTTGCCTCTGTGACAAGTCCTCTATCTGCACGGTACGAAATTTCAGCACTGGCTCAGACATGGAAGAAGTCCCTAAAAATGATGACGAGTCTCGTTTTTTATCTCAACGCCTCAGTTACGGAACGCGAAAAGTTTCGCGACCGCGACCTCGACAAAGGCCACTGCCTCTGTCTGGGTTTTTCCTTTCAGCTGCATTCCTCTTCACACTCTTTACTCTCCACTCATTCACTTCCAATGATAACTTCTCTTTGATAAAATACAACTCTTTTCCGGTAAAAATTACCATGTTTTTGTCTGTCTTTTCGCCATCGACCCTAGTCGTCAACTGACTCTCTTCGTCCTCGTTGAAAATACAGAGACAAAATTTCAATCTATACCACTTAACATTTACAGTTAATATTACACAGAATTTGCATATCAGCTTACATACAGCTAGGCATTTTAACTTTAAGGAGCTAGGCATTTTAACTGCACAGTCACAATGCATATTTTCGCTGGTGAAATTCGTCATAAATAATCGATCACAATTTAACAGTAATGTACATAGCTACAAGACTAGAGGGAAAAATGGCCTTTATTACTCATTGTTAAATCTGTTAGTGGCTCACAGAGGAGCTCAAAATGCAGCAATAAAAATTTTTGATCATTTGCCCCAAATACATAAAGCGCCTGACAGGTAGCGTAGCATGTTCTAAATCAAATTTAAAATCATTTCTCCAGGACTACTCATTCTGTTCCATTGGAGAATTTCTACTTAAAAACTGGTAGCTTGTTAAAAAAAACTTTTTTAAAGTGCAGTTGCGTGTGTAGGAATAAAAAAATTATGTTTTCTTTAATGTTATCACTAATCATGTATATTCGTTCCACATCATTTCGATAAAAGACTCCGCTAACTATCTTACATGAAAAATAACAAAACACATATTTACACATGACATGGGTTCGTTCATACTTACGCTGCAGTTCAGAAATATATATATATATATATATATATATATATATATATATATATCTTACATGAAACATAACAAAACACATATTTACACATTACATGGGTTCGTTCATACTTACGCTGCAGTTCAGAATATATATATATATATATATATATATATATATATATATATATATCCCCCCAATGAACCATGGACCTTGCCGTTGGTGGGGAGGCTTGCATGCCTCAGCGATACAGATAGCCGTACCGTAGGTGCAACCACAACGGAGGGGTATCTGTTGAGAGGCCAGACAAACGTGTGGTTCCTGAAGAGGGGCAGCAGCCTTTTCAGTAGTTGCAAGGGCAACAGTCTGGATGATTGACTGATCTGGCCTTGTAACAATAACCAAAACGGCCTTGCTGTGCTGGTACTGCGAACGGCTGAAAGCAAGGGGAAACTACAGCCGTAATTTTTCCCGAGGGCATGCAGCTTTACTGTATGATTACATGATGATGGCGTCCTCTTGGGTAAAATATTCCGGAGGTAAAATAGTCCCCCATTCGGATCTCCGGGCGGGGACTACTCAGGAGGATGTCATTATCAGGAGAAAGAAAACTGGCGTTCTACGGATCGGAGCGTGGAATGTCAGATCCCTTAATCGGGCAGGTAGGTTAGAAAATTTAAAAAGGGAAATGGATAGGTTGAAGTTAGATATAGTGGGAATTAGTGAAGTTCGCTGGCAGGAGGAACAAGACTTCTGGTCAGGTGACTACAGGGTTATAAACACAAAATCAAATAGGGGTAATGCAGGAGTAGATTTAATAATGAATAGGAAAATAGGAATGCGGGTAAGCTACTACAAACAGCATAGTGAACGCATTATTGTGGCCAAGATAGATACGAAGCCCACACCTACTACAGTAGTACAAGTTTATATGCCAACTAGCTCTGCAGATGACGAAGAAATTGAAGAAATGTATGATGAAATAAAAGAAATTATTCAGATTGTGAAGGGAGACGAAAATTTAATAGTCATGGGTGACTGGAATTCGAGTGTAGGAAAAGGGAGAGAAGGAAACATAGTAGGTGAATATGGATTGGGGGACAGAAATGAAAGAGGAAGCCGCCTGGTAGAATTTTGCACAGAGCACAACATAATCATAACTAACACTTGGTTTAAGAATCATGAAAGAAGGTTGTATACATGGAAGAACCCTGGAGATACTAAAAGGTATCAGATAGATTATATAATGGTAAGACAGAGATTTAGGAACCAGGTTTTAAATTGTAAAACATTTCCAGGGGCAGATGTGGACTCTGACCACAATCTATTGGTTATGACCTGTAGATTAAAACTGAAGAAACTGCAAAAAGGTGGGAATTTAAGGAGATGGGACCTGGATAAACTAAAAGAACCAGAGGTTGTACAGAGATTCAGGGAGAGCATAAGGGAGCAATTGACAGGAATGGGGGAAATAAATACAGTAGAAGAAGAATGGGTAGCTTTGAGGGATGAAGTAGTGAAGGCAGCAGAGGATCATGTAGGTAAAAAGACGAGGGCTAGTAGAAATCCTTGGGTAACAGAAGAAATATTGAATTTAATTGATGAAAGGAGAAAATATAAAAATGCAGTAAGTGAAACAGGCAAAAAGGAATACAAACGTCTCAAAAACGAGATCGACAGGAAGTGCAAAATGGCTAAGCAGGGATGGCTAGAGGACAAATGTAAGGATGTAGAGGCCTATCTCACTAGGGGTAAGATAGATACCGCCTACAGGAAAATTAAAGAGACCTTTGGAGATAAGAGAACGACTTGTATGAATATCAAGAGCTCAGATGGAAACCCAGTTCTAAGCAAAGAAGGGAAAGCAGAAAGGTGGAAGGAGTATATAGAGGGTCTATACAAGGGCGATGTACTTGAGGACAATATTATGGAAATGGAAGAGGATGTAGATGAAGATGAAATAGGAGATACGATACTGCGTGAAGAGTTTGACAGAGCACTGAAAGACCTGAGTCGAAACAAGGCCCCTGGAGTAGACAATATTCCATTGGAACTACTGACGGCCGTGGGAGAGCCAGTCCTGACAAAACTCTACCATCTCGTGAGCAAGATGTATGAAACAGGCGAAATACCCTCAGACCTCAAGAAGAATATAATAATTCCAATCCCAAAGAAAGCAGGTGTTGACAGATGTGAAAATTACCGAACTATCAGTTTAATAAGTCACAGCTGCAAAATACTAACACGAATTCTTTACAGACGAATGGAAAAACTAGTAGAAGCCAACCTCGGGGAAGATCAGTTTGGATTCCGTAGAAACACTGGAACACGTGAGGCAATACTGACCTTACGACTTATCTTAGAAGAAAGATTAAGGAAAGGCAAACCTACGTTTCTAGCATTTGTAGACTTAGAGAAAGCTTTTGACAATGTTGACTGGAATACTCTCTTTCAAAATCTAAAGGTGGCAGGGGTAAAATACAGGGAGCGAAAGGCTATTTACAATTTGTACAGAAACCAGATGGCAGTTATAAGAGTCGAGGGACATGAAAGGGAAGCATTGGTTGGGAAGGGAGTAAGACAGGGTTGTAGCCTCTCCCCGATGTTGTTCAATCTGTATATTGAGCAAGCAGTAAAGGAAACAAAAGAAAAATTCGGAGTAGGTATTAAAATTCATGGAGAAGAAATAAAAACTTTGAGGTTCGCCGATGACATTGTAATTCTGTCAGAGACAGCAAAGGACTTGAAAGAGCAGTTGAATGGAATGGACAGTGTCTTGAAAGGAGGATATAAGATGAAAATCAACAAAAGCAAAACAAGGATAATGGAATGTAGTCTAATTAAGTCGGGTGATGCTGAGGGAATTAGATTAGGAAATGAGACACTTAAAGTAGTAAAGGAGTTTTGCTATTTGGGGAGCAAAATAACTGATGATGGTCGAAGTAGAGAGGATATAAAATGTAGGCTGGCAATGGCAAGGAAATCGTTTCTGAAGAAGAGAAATTTGTTAACATCGAGTATAGATTTAAGTGTCAGGAAGTCATTTCTGAAAGTATTTGTATGGAGTGTAGCCATGTACGGAAGTGAAACATGGACGATAAATAGTTTGGACAAGAAGAGAATAGAAGCTTTCGAAATGTGGTGCTACAGAAGAATGCTGAAGATAAGGTGGGTAGATCACGTAACTAATGAGGAGGTACTGAATAGGATTGGGGAGAAGAGAAGTTTGTGGCACAACTTGACTAGAAGAAGGGATCGGTTGGTAGGACATGTCCTGAGGCATCAAGGGATCACAAATTTAGCATTGGAGGGCAGCGTGGAGGGTAAAAATCGTAGGGGGAGACCAAGAGATGAATACACTAAGCAGATTCAGAAGGATGTAGGTTGCAGTAGGTACTGGGAGATGAAAAAGCTTGCACAGGATAGAGTAGCATGGAGAGCTGCATCAAACCAGTCTCAGGACTGAAGACCACAACAACAACAACATATATATATATATATATATATATATATATATATATATATATAAGGTAGAAATTACATGAAGTCAATGTTAAATTCGTCTTCTGTAACTGAAAAGATGCCGCATTAACTTACAGTGGAGAAAAACCTCTGTCACAATGCTAATATTTTAAGTTAGACTAACCATGACTGTTAGTGATATACTGAAATTAGAAATTTTCTGTTACCAGTCACAATTTATTTCTTTTATTGGCACTAAGAATTTCAGAGATGTAAAGATCCATTTTTGGGAGGATTTATGTGAATTAATGCGACAGACAGCTGTTTTGTGTACGACTTTCGGGTAACTTGTGTCTAGTACACAGTGCCACAACTTACCCCGAGGTCGGACACACAACACATACATGTCGTATTGATTTGAATAAATCCAAAATGGCTCTGAGCACTATGGGACTCAACTGCTGAGGTCATTAGTCCCCTAGAACTTAGAACTAGTTAAACCTAACTAACCTAAGGACATCACACACATCCATGCCCGCGGCAGGATTCGAACCTGCGACCGTAGCGGTCTCGCGGTTCCGGACTGCAGCGCCAGAACCGCGCGGCCACTTCGGCCGGCTAATAAATCCACTTGATTGAAGTTTCAACCTCTGAAACGCGTAATGGAAATAAAATAAAATAATAGAAAATTAGACTCGTAACAGAGACTTGTAGTTTCACATAATTCACGCTTTCACGTCAAAACTTTCACATGCAGTCTTCTAATACAAAATTTTTAACAAAAATTTTTAATATGGAACGATTTGCAAGTGAAAATGGTTGGCGGTTCTGTTCATTAACTGTCTGCGCCCGCGCAGAGAGCGCGGTGAAGGTCCGTATGCGTGAACTCAATTTTCGTCTCGCCATTTGACGTAAGGGAGCGGCCCCTTCTGTAACGACCCAGTTGTGACTGGCCGTCGCGCTTCGTCCTCGATTGGCGCACTATGCGTTCGTGTTACGATGTTTTTGGGTTGCAGTATGGTTCCGAGTGGGTACTGAAGGAACTTAACGAGGCTCAGTATGATGAATAATGACTTAAGGCGTTCTCATTTGTAGATCAGCGGTGCGCTGGCAGTAAAGAAGGCACCGTGTCTGTTTGGCGCTGTCTTACGCTTCACAAATATACTGCCAGGAAAAATGCTACATCTTCAAGGCCTGTGTTCAGTGGCAGGGACTGCAGTGTTAGAGTTTCATTTGGCACTGTCCTCTGAGATCAGATGGCACTCAGGAGCCTTGTCCATGCGCCCTCTGTTTTTTACTCTGCAGGCTGCAACCGAGTTGATCTTCGAGGTGAACAGTGATTGCAAAATTCATAGTAGGGAACAACCGTGCCCCATCTGTGAGTACGAACGCCTGACGGACAAATGCAGCCAATTGAAAGGAGTCGCATTGTGGGCCTGTGGCAAGTTAAATGGAATTATCGACGGATTGCTGTATATGTTGGCCACAACAGATCTGTAGGATATCACTGTTTTCAGCTATGGTCCATGCAACATTTCCACACCTGTATACCAGGATCTGGATGCCAGCTTAATACAGACGTATGACAAGATCCATACATTGTTCGAACAGCGCTGACAGACCGAACATCATCCGAGGAAGAAATTCGGTCACATGTTGCACCTCCTGTATCACCGAGAACCACTGGGAACTATCTGATTGAAGCAGGACTAAGGTCAAGTATGCCTCTGGCCATGCAGCCACCGACACCACAACAACACCAAGCACGGCTATTCCGGCGTCATGAAAGAGTCGAATGGATGGTGGTTGGGTTGGGTTGTTTGGGGAAGGAGACCAGACAGCGAGGTTATCGGTCTCATCGGATTAGGGAAGGACGGGGAAGGAAGTCGGTAGTGCCCTTTGAAAGGAACCATCCCGGCATTTACCTGGAGCGATTTAGGGAAATCACGGAAAACCTAAATCAGGATTGCCGGACGGGGGATTGAACCGTCGTCCTCCCGATGGACGGTGGAATGGGGCTCTATCGTCATCAGTGATGAGAGGTGCCGTCTATATGCGAGTGATGGACGTACACATGCACGGTGTAGGCCAGGTGAGTGGCACGTTCCGGAGTCCATTCGCCCACGACACGTAAGTCCCACCCCTGGCCTCATGGTGTGGGGAGCCATCAATTACAACCCGTAATCACATTTTGTGTTTCTCCAGGTAAAGTAACCAGTGGCCGCTTTTGCGTCTTCGTCGCCACTGTTGAGTCTTGTGCCATAGGAATCAAGCGAGTGGATGTTGTTTGGTGGCCAGTATCCTCTATCTACAACACAAGTGCACACATGTATTAACACATTTCTTTATTACTTAAACAGATAGCAAATGCCGGGATGGTTCCTTTGAAAGGGCACGGCCGATTTCCTTCCCCGTCCTTCCCTAACCCGAGCTTGCGCTCCGTCTCTAATGACCTCGTTGTCGACGGGACGTTAAACACTAATCTCCTCCCCCTCCTCCTCTTAAACAGATAGCTGGTACTTAACTTTTAAGCGTCCATGTGTTGTGGTACAAGCTCTTCCGTAATAGTCCACATTAACCTCGTGAAGAACAAGTCCCGCTATAGGATGTATGACAGACGCCGAAGTGAAGTGCGAGTTGGTGAGTCAGTGACTAAGCTAGTGACTGACCGACTGCGCTAGTGATTGAGATAGTGAGCTAGTAACAAAGAGACTGAGACTGAGTGACTGATCTAGCGACTGAGACTGAACTTCTGACTGAAAGATCGAGACTGAGACTGAGCCCTCCGGTTAGCGGCGGCGATCTAAATACTTGTGGTCGAGAGGGCGTTAGCGGCATGTTGCTTGCAACTCTGTCTTTGGCCTCTCTCCTGATAGGCACGCTTGATCCAGCGCCTACTATCAAACTTCCTGCTACATAATGAGATTATTCACTCTGCGGCGGAGTTTGCGCTGATATGAAACTTCCTGCCAGATTAAAACTGTGTGCCAGACCAAGACTCGAACTCGAGACCTTTGCCTTTCGTGGGCGAGTGCTCTACCAACTGACCGACCCAAGCACAACTCATACCCCGTCCACACAGCTTTACTTCTGCCAGTACTTCTTCTCCTACCTTCCAAACCTTAGAGAAGCTCTCCTGCGAACCTTGCAGAACTAGCACTCCTGAAAGAAAGGATATTGCGGAGACATAGCTTAGCCACAGCCTGGGGAATGTTTCCAGAATGAGATTATCACTCTGCAGCGGAGTGTGCGCTGATATGAACATTCCTGCCACATTAAAACTCTGTGCCAGACTGAGACTCGAATTCGGGACCTTTGTCTTTCGTGGGCAAGTGTTCTCCAACTGAGATGCCCAAGCACGACTCACGTCATGAGTTCGAGTCTCGGTCCGGTACACAGCTTTAATCTGCCAGGAAGTTTCTTGCTACATCTATGCCGGCCAATGTGCTGGCGACAGCTCACTCCAGCACACCCGCTATTGCACAGTTTGTTTCCCGTGCATTTTCAGCACGACAATGCATGTTCACATACGGATGCTGCTAAGCAACGTACTCTTCGTAGTGTAAAACAACGAAGTGGGGAATTACTTGTCCTCCAGAGCCTGTCAGAACCATTGCCGAATTGCAACAAAATGTGCAAGATCATTGGGACAATCCATCTCATGATACAATTCGATATCTTTATGATCGTTTGAATGCAAGAACACACGCCTGTGTCGCTGTCAGAGGTACACTGTGTATTGATGCGATCGTTTAGGCGCCTTTTATTGGGACATGCGTGTTTCATTTGGTCTGAATTTGTAAGCGTATACTCCTATAAAAATGAACTACATGCCAAATCACTTGTCAATAAGATGACCTTCCGACACTGTATTTACGAATTTTTGACTTGAAGCCATCTACTCGTTCGTCTGTCGAACACTCTTGTGTGGCAAAATACCACCAGATTAGAGTAGCTAATAACTGAGAGACTAATAACCCGCAGTCTGGAACCGCGCGACCGCTACGGTCACAGGTTCGAATCGTCCCTCGGGCATGGATGTGTGTGATGTCCTTAGGTTAGTTAGGTTTAAGTAGTTCTAAGTTCTAGGGGACTGATGACCTTAGAAGTTAAGTCCCATAGTGGTCAGAGCCATTTGAACTAATAACCCGCAGCCTTCCCGGTTAGCCGCTCGGTCTAACGCACTGCTTTCCGGGCAGGAAGGCGTGCCGCTCCTCCGCACGAATCCGCCCGGCGGATTAGTGTCAAGGACTGGTGTGCCGGCCAGTTTGTGGATGGGTTTTAAGGCTGTTTTCCATCTACTTCGGCGAATGCGGACTGGTTCCCTTTATTCCGCCTCAGTTACAGTACGTCGGCCATTGCTGCGCAAACACTGTCTCCACGTACGCGTACCCCACAATTACTCTACTACTCAAACATTTGGTGTTACACTCGTCTCGTGTGACACGTTCCCGAGGGGTCCACTGGGGGCCGAACCACACAATAACCCTGGGTTCGGTGTGGGCCGTTGGTGGGGTGAGTGGACTGCTGTAGCCTGTTGTGGGATTTAGTACCACTGAGGGCTACGACGGGACGAAGCCTCTCCGTCGTTTCTAGGTCCCCAGTTCCATACAATACAATAACCCGTAAACAGTGGTTGAGGCCACTACGAAGAGATCATGTCTGTAGATACTTGTCGCATAATACTAATTTTGCCGGTGAGGTCAACGTCAGTGTAGGTGCATGTTAGTGACTGTTACAAATTAGTTTTGTGTTAAGTTACAAGTTGGTGCAGCGTGGAAACTCGTTTACTTAGGATATTAATTCGACTACCACTGTGATGAGTTTGTGCAGCGTTACTTCGACCCAAAGTGAGAAGTTAAAAATATTCGCCGGACTATAAGTGAAAATCGATATTAAACTGAAAATTGTAAAATAATGAAAGATGTCGTCTCATATGACTCGTAAATACGTTCGGAATTAAAGAAAGAGCAAGTCACAGGAGACCTTGCGTCGAAAGGAATGCCAAAAGTCTAAAAATTCCAGCGACGAGTTGCAACATTTGTAACAAATAATAATATAGTGGAACACAATAGCTGTTTATATATTCCATTCGTAATTGAACCCTTTATGAAAATACACACATAACTCTGAAAATTCAGCACCAAGGAAGATAAATGAGACCGAAATGAATGGTGTACTGTAAATTACGCGCATAATAAGATACAAACGATTAGGATTACAGAACTGTACTTGCTCTCCGGCTACGAGAATGCAGTATGGCATGAACCACGTGATGTAATTAAAGCGTCGAAACGCTCTTGATCTTTTCTGAAATTCCTCTTTCCCTACCTCGCGAATTTTCCTATTCAAATAGGACAGAAGCTGTTTGTAAAAGGGGCGAGGGGAAAATTAATTCGGCTTCAAAACTATCTGATGTAGAAGCAACACAGATTACAAAACTGCTGCTTCCACCGTGGTGTCGAACTAGTAGGGGGCCATTACTCTATGATATGTGAAGCAAGACACGTGCTGAAACATGGTATTTTGTCTCTCGACACTCTAAAGGTTGCGTTTCAGGTACCCACAGTTGTCTAGAAGATGGTGGTTTCCAAATCATTAACACCAACGCTATAACGTACGTGCCATCGGTCCATCTCGCTCAGATGATCTCGAAAGGGCGACGGAGAGAGTCCCACACGCGTTGCAGTCCTCCAGCGCCGGGGAGGTACTAAAACTGAAGCTGGACGCCCGTTACGGCCATGCGGACAAGATGCGGCTCATAGCATGTTGTGGTCATATTTCATGGTCTAATACCCACTATTCGCTGCGTATAATAATCTTTTCTCCAGTGGCCCATCAAAATTATTACTATATTTGTACGAGCCGAAATGTAAATGAATGATACACGCATTTCCCGAAAATGATCATTCTACCTCGTTACAATTCATGCTCATAGTCCAACTCGCCCTTTGACATCGACGAGCCACGTTGGTGATTGGTTTCACGTGTGCACTACGTTTGAAGACTGTTTACTGTCGCCGAGCGGTCTCAGGCGCTGCAGTCATGGACTGTGCGGCTAGTCTGGCGGAGGTTCGAGTCCTCCCTCGGGCATGGGTGTGTGTGTTTGTCTTAGGATAATTTAGGTTAAGTAGTGTGTAAGCTTAGGGACTGATGACCTTAACAGTTAAGTCCCATTAGATTTCACACACATTTGAACATTTTTTGTTTACTGTCTCACGCTGGATTAACACTGTCAATTTTGGTCTCTCAATACTGGACAGTGATAGGTCTACATGCACTAAACCTTCATACAGTGTTAATTATTTATTACTGATGTACTTACTTTACACCCTCAGAGTTTGGACACAGTGCCGTTATTCTTTCTGGATGATGCACTTCATATAAATGTTCCATTAGTATATCCCCAATTGTACAAAGTTACTGCATGGGGTTGTCTAGGAGGAGGAGGATTAGGCTCGGGTAAGGGTTGAACATCATTCGTAACCAAAATATTCGTAGAACAACGTATGGTTAAAAGATCAATCAAACCAATTCAGAAAAAATTACTTGTAAGCTTTCAACAATTAATTAAAAACAAGTTAAAAACAATAACAAGTCTCAAAGGTGATCAAATTTCATAAATGTGGACATCCCCCAACATGTGTTGCAGTGTTTACTCTGCATTCAAGTAAAACTTTAATACACTGTCACATTGTCCGACATTATGCTTTTAAAAACACAGGAAACCCAGATTGCTGTATATGATTATGAAAGTATCTGTCTTCAAAGACAACAAATGAGCTTTGCACTTAACTATAACAGTTATGGAAGCAAATAATTTCAACAACCCACAACACAGAGGCAAAGAAATGTGTTGCAGTTCCTTGAGAATTAATCACTTACCACTAAGTTTCAACTCCTATAATGAGATACCACGTAGTTATTAAGACACAGAAAAGTTTTTAGCGCAAGCTACAAGGTTATGTAACAGAAGAACGATGAAAAATTTTAATACAGTAACTGTGCTTTAAAACGACAGTTACAACAACAAGAATTTGTGTCCCAAACAATTTGGCAATCCACCTTGTCGTTTTTCTCTAACAATTGCTTGATATCACAGCATGTTCCACAACACTACTGACCAAAGATGTGAAAAAAATGACCTTAAAACTTATATTCAGTTCCCCAAGAGGACACATACACACGCATTTCAAAATATACATATTTTTAAAAAAAACAAGACTGGTACAATGTTCCATCAAACAATTTGCTGGTCACGCTAGTACTGTTGATCAACAGGCAGGGCAACCCGCGACCTCAGAATCGAACCGACTGCATCCACGTAGTTACTCAGCGTAAGTCAGATATAGACACCTCCGGATAATCGAGGAAACTTTGCGCATGGCGCTATTAACTGCTAGTGTTACATGACAAGAAACAGAAACTTTAAGTTAAACAAATAATCAAATAATAAATTATCTCTAACCCCTAAATCATGGAACTGAACACAACTTGGCTACCAGCCTAATGACACACTCATATATCAGTACTAGGCGCTCAGTCCGGAACCGCGCGACGGCTACGGTCGCAAGTTCGAATCCTGCTTCGGGCATGGATGTGTGTGATGTCCTTAGGTTAGTTAGGTTTAAGTAGTTCTAAGTTCTAGGGGACTGATGACCACAGATGTTAGGTCCCATAGTGCTCAGAGCCATTTGAACCATTTGAACCATATATCAGTAAAGGGACAGAAACCAAACCCTCCAGTGATAACAGCTAAAAAGTAATCATGTCCTTATTCTGAACGCACACCAAAACCTCAACAAGGAGACCAGAATATTCGTCCCCCCACCGCAATTCAGATTCAAAACAACGCCCAATGGCGTAAAGGTAGCAAGGGACCGCTACGTGGGACGGAAAATCAACTAGATTTGAATGTATGCAGACGGTCGGCAAACGAACTTCAATTACGTAAGTAGAAAGTACCTTAAAAAGCAAAGAACTGGCATGAATCATTTTCTCACAGCAATAAATGAGATAACTTAAAACAAAGTCCACAAAGCTATCATATAAAAGAAGTAAAAGCACAGTATGTCTTAATTACAGAAAATGACAACCAAGCAGTTGGTACAAACATGTGGGGGCCTCTTGAACTGGCGCTCAACGTGCCTACGACCGGGGCTTAAGCAAATAGGAAAACTGAACCGGTATTTTTAGAGTTCTGCTACCTGTGAAGGCGGATAAGGAACACAAGCAGACGGCGACGCACTGGGAAAGACAATAGAAAAATGGTTCAAATGGCTCTGAGCACTATGGGACTCAACTGCTGAGGTCATTTGTCCCCTAGAACTTAGAACTAGTTAAACCTAACTAACCTAAGGCCATCACAAACATCCATGCCCGAGGCAGGATTCGAACCTGCGACCGTAGCGGTCTTGCGGTACCAGGCTGCAGCGCCTTTAACCGCACGGCCACTTCGGCCGGCAAGACAATAGAAGGGAACATTTTACGAATCTCACGCTGTCCCCAAATTCACTCAACAGAAGGAAAGTACCTCATTGTAGTTCTAAGACGGCACGCTTTTGTATTAACGAAGGCACCGCAACCACGGACTTCCGCAGTAGGAATAGCCTCGGCCGTCTGTCCTCATGAGCCGACAAGATGCAAACTTATACTGGGACACGCGACCCCAAACGGAATTCCGAAGTCCAGTCTTCTGACAGAGAAATCGCACTGCCCAAATCACAATACGCCGTACCTGAGAGCCCTCTCTGTTGCGCCTCCTGCCGCTGTCCGATTCACTCCTCACAATCCCTCTTGCTTATGTCAAATCGGCACCCCCTCCTCTGTAGGTAAAGGTGGCATGCGGACCGTGACCTAGCGACACAGTAAGGCTCAGGGAATATGATGAAAGTTCTTACAGCACAATAAATAATCGGTTATAACATACTTGCAGGCTTTGTGGTTCTTTAGTGAATACAGGAGCGAGAAACAAATGCTGTTCACGAACAGAGAATTTAGGTAATAATTTATTCTACATTAAAAATCAAAAAGTAAAAATACGCTGAACCTCCAAAGAAACTGCTACATGCATGCGGATATATACTAAAATTGCTACACCAAGAAGAAATGCAGATGATAAACGGGTATTCATTGGACAAGTATATTATACTAGAACTGACATGTGATTACAATTTCACGTAATTTGGGTGTATTGATCCTGACAAATCAATACCCAGAACAACCACCTCTGGCCGTAATAACGGCCTTGATACGCATGGTCATTCAGTCAAGCAGAGCTTGGATGGCGTGTACAGGTACAGCTGCCCATGCAGCTTCAACACGATACCACAGTTCATCAAGAGTAGTGACTGGCGTATTGTGACGAGCCAATTGCTGGGCCACCATTGACCAGACGTTTTCAATTGGTGAGAGGTCTGGAGAATGTGCTGACCAGGGCAGCAGTCGAACATTTTCTGTATCCAGAAAGGCCCGTACAGGACCTGCAACATTCGGTCGTGCATTATCCTGCTGAAATGTAGGGTTTCGGAGGGATCGAATGAAGGGTAGAGCCACAAGTAGCAACACATCGGAAATGTAACGTCCACTATTCAAAGTGCCGTCAATGTGAACAAGAGGTGACCGAGACGTGTAACCAATGGCACCCCATACCATCACGCCGGGTGATACGCCAGTATGGCGATGACGAATACACGCTTCCAATAAGCGTTCACCGCGATGTCACCAAACACCGATGCGACCATCATGATGCTGTAAACAGAACCTGAATTCATCCGAAAAATTGTCGTTTTGCCATTCGTGCACCCAGGTTCGTCGTTAGGTACACCATCACAGGCGCTCCGGCCTGTAATGCAGCGTTAAGGGTAACCGCAGCCATGGTGTCTGTGCTGCTAGTCCATGCTGCTGCAAATATCGTCGACCTACTCGTGCAGATGGTTGTTGTCTTCCAAACGTCCCCATCTGTTGACTCAGGGATCGAGACGTGGCAGCACAATCCGTTACAGCCATGAGGATAAGATGCCTGTCATCTCGACTGCTAGTGATACGAGGCCGTTGGCATCCAGCACGGCGTTCCGTATTACCCTCTTGAACCCACCGATTTCATATTCCACTAACAGTCATTGGACATCGACCAACGCCGGTCACTTCCTGTTTGTGTATGAGAAAGCGGTAGGAAACTTTCCTCATGTCAGCACGTTGTAGGTGTTGACACCGGCACCAACCTTGTGTTCATCCCGGCTTCGATTCCCGGCGGGGTCAGGGATTTTCTCTGCCTCGTGATGGCTGGGTGTTGTGTGCTGTCCTTAGGTTAGTTAGGTTTAAGTAGTTCTAAGTTCTAGGGGACTTATGACCACAGCAGTTGAGTCACATAGTGCTCAGAGCCATTTGAACCATTTTTTGAACCTTGTGTTCAGATGGCTCTGAGCACTATGGAACTTAACATCTGTGGTCATCAGTCCCCTAGAACTTAGAACTACTTAAACCTAGCTAAACTAAGGACATCACACACATCCATGCCCGAGGCAGGATTCGAACCTGCGACTATAGCAGTTGCGCGGTTCCATACTGAAGCGCCTAGAACCGCTCGTCCACCGCGGCCGGCATCGTGTATTTGACTCACAAAGAATCCGCCTAATCTTGCAATTATTACCTCTTAGGGCTGGGTTTGGCGCTAACTGATGTGAAACAATTTCAAAAATGGTTCAAATGGCTCTGAGCACTATAGGACTTAACTTCTGAAGTCATCAGTCCCACAGAACTTCGAACTACTTAAACCTAATTAACCTAAGGACATCACACACATCCATGCCCGAGGCAGGATTCGAACCTGCGACCGTGGCGGTCGCGCGGTTCCAGACTGTGGCTCCTAGAACCGCTCGGCCTCCAATTTCACTAGGAGGCGATAGGTGTACGCTCCTACACATGAAAAGAAAAATGCACGACGTGATTGACCTGTGACTTTATAGGCGTCGAAAATGTTGATGCAGCTTTGTTACGTATTCTTTCCACGTTTCCTTCGTCTCATCAATCTGCCGGAGGGGCGAAGGAGGCAGCTGAATTCTTTCTTTAGCTTCTGGCGCCTCTTGCTGTTGGGCTGCTTGCGCTTGTACGATGGAAGAAACTGCTGACAGCAGTTCCCTTATTTCTTGACTCCGAAACTTAACAAGAGATGTTAGACGCTCCTCTGCATTTAGATGTTGCTCTCCCTTGTTTCTCATGATTCCTCAAATATCTAAGCTTTTGTATTTCAAAACACAGACACACACACACACACAAAATAATTCAATAGAAAGAAGAAAAGTTGTCCTGTTCTGGTGTCCGAAGCTTCACATCCCGTTGCTCGTCGCCAGTCAGCTATAAATTCCTTGTATGTTGTGTGCTTCTTTAGTGGATACATGAGAGAGAAACAGATGCTGTTCATGAAGAGACAGTTTAGATATTAGTTTATTTTACATCTAATATCAAACAGTAAAAATAATACATAAGTCTTTTGCTGTAGCTGCAGCGACATTTACTAACGGTAGCATTGAGGGTTGAAACATATAGAGGTACCGCAAATTTACAAATCAGTCAGTCCTCAATACAATACCTATTCAGTAGATTACGGGCCGTGAGCACTATGAAAGTCTGTAAATGTTATTCAGGTGGCAAACACACAAAATGGGCTCAGCGCACTAATATTCGAACTTACAAGGGGAGGCCACAACGTTTGGAACGCGGATTTACTGCAAACTTCGTACAGTCGTAGTACTCCATGAGGCCAACAAAATGTGTAAGCAGTAGCGCGTACTTCTCAAGCGTTACTGAGAAAATCGCAAGAGCCCTTCGGTCAGCCGGCCCAGTAGCTCGGCGTTTTCGGTTAGAGGGTAAGCTGTCCTCTGTAATAAAAAAAAAAAAAAGAAAGAAACTGAGTGAACGGTTCAACGAACACATTAAATTGCTGTCATCGGCCGTCCGCAACGAACAATGTAGAATAGAAATGACATTTAAGGAAAATGGTTAGCCTTCAAGCCCCGTAATCGCTGTATCACTGGGTCGAGTCCTGATCGTCAGTTTTCTTTTTTTTTTTTAATTTTCAACACGGTCATTTTCATTACTATTTATATTACAATTGATATAGTGAGAAAAATACGTGTAATCGGATGATGTTTTATTAAATTTACAATTTTATTTGGCAATCTACAAATTTTTTTTATCACAAATAATATAATGTTCATAACTATCGACTAGAAAACGATCAAACGCATAAAGTGCTACTGAAAATGTATGCTTGTCCGTGTCTTCAAAACTGTTCGTATTTAATCGAAAGAGAACGAGAAAGTGCTTCTCGTGAGGACGCTATTAAAATTCACGCGATACTGCATGACCAATGGCCGAGCGGTTCTAGGCGGTATGGTCTGGAACCGCGCGACCGCTTCGGTCGCAGGCTTGAATCCTGCCTCGGACATGGATGTGCGTGATGTCCTAAGGTTAGTTAGCTTTAAGTAGTTCTAAGTTCTAGGGAACTGTTGACCTCACATGTGAAGTACCACAGTGCTGAGAGACATTTGAACCATTTTTGATATAGGTTGGATTTTTTAAACACTTTTAACGATGAAGCGAGTATATTTTGTGAATAAAAGTTCATTGACTGTTTACATTTCGGTTTTTACGTTTTACTTCCGATACGTATCGAAAATGAAGTCTAAGATCTAATCTTTCTGTATGTCGGTTTCTAGGTTTCATTTCCGCTAAGTATCGTAAATAAACCTAAAAACCAAAATGCAGAAGGTCGACAGACTTTTAGTGATATCTCTTACTCTCTCTCTCTCTCTCTCATGGATTCGTTAAAAATGAAACAAGTGCTTCATCTCTTTCATCAAACATGTAAAGGCTTTAAATTCCTCCAGAAATTCTGTCATTAAAGTTTTGTCCGCGTTGCACTCTATTATGAATATTAGAAAAGCATTTAATCTCGAGTGCACTAACAAAAGAAGAACTTTCGTCGCGCAGTAGGTAAGACAGCGCTACACACGGCACAATTTGTTGGGTGAAGTGGTGGGAAGGTCAGCTGTTGGATCGTTGTAACCAACCGACTGCCCGACAAGAAAAGTTTGTCGGTCGGTTGGCGAATGCGCCTACACCCGTCCGATTTGTCTGTCTGTCGGTCGGTCAGTTGGTGCGTGTGTGGTGGCCATAGAAAGAAAGACAGACTTCTGTTTTCTTGTTGGAACCAAGTTTTTAAATATGACACATCAAGGTCAGTCAGTCTCATTTTTGTCAGTGTCCGGGAGCAGTCATGAAGTGTCCGTGTCCATCACAGAGGAAGTCTTAGACAACCGCCAACCGCTGTCGCCACAACACGGCGAAATGCTACAACAAGCACGCCAGGTTACGTACCATCATGCTCTCTCGCTCGTCCTAAGCTTACAGGGGCTCCATTGATTACATTATTACTTTTACTTTAGTTGGTGCTGCATAACGTGTTATCTTGTTAATAAACACTAGTGCGCTCCTCCGGGTTTCAGTGGTCAATATTCTGTCTCTGTTGCTATGTGAATTTTGAATCTAGAATATACCGCAGTTAAGGAATCGAATTTTGAGCTCACGATTGTAAAGTCAATGGTACCGCTCTTCCTGTTCATCTGCATAGCCATTTTTAGCTTCGATTAATCACTATTTTAAATGAATGCTTGGTCCACACCTTCCCGCCGGAGGTTCGAGAGCTTCCTAAAAAATGTTCAACTGTGTGTGAATTCCTATGGGACCAAACTGATAATGTCATCGACCCCTAGACTTACACACTACTTAAACTAACTTATGCTAAGACTGCACACACACCCATGCACGAGGCAGGACTCGAACCTCCGGCGGGAGGGGCCACGCGATCAGTGACATGGTGCCTCTAACATCGCGGCCACTACGCGCAGGAGTCCTCCCTCGTGCATGGGTGTGTGTGTTGTTCTTAGCCTAAGTTAGTTTAAGTAGTGTGTAAATCTAGGGATCGATGACATTAGTAGTTTGCTTCCATAGGAATTCACACACATTTGAACATTTTGACCGCACCTGCAAGTAGGATCGAGTGAGATGCTTCCGAGGCCACACGGCATCCATGGAATCAAATCAGGCGCAGGTGAGGCGTGACGCTACAACACGCAGTACTAGAAATGAAGGCTGACAAACTCGACGAAAGTGGCAGCGAAATCTCAAATTCTAATCAGAACATAGACGGATTGCACATAAGATGTTTCTCTCTGTAACTGACGAGATAATAAGTGAAACGAATACTTACTTCGATACACAAACAAGCGAAAAGATACTCTTTTTATGGAGCTACGAACATAGTTTCTTTGGTTATTTTCCGGGGAGCTACAGCAATCTATTATAATAATATTTTAATTAGATCATTGTTTTTAGGGTTCCGTGCCTCAATCGGTAACAACGGGACCCTTAATCGGATCTCTTTGCTGTCCGCTCTCCGTCTGTCTGTCTGTTGATGTGTCTGTTAAGACCCCTTTTTCTCAGGAACGGGTAGAGGTATCAAGTTGAAAGTTATGTCACATACTGAGGTCTGTGGACCCTTGACGATGTAAAAAATTTAGGCATATAGGCCAACGCAGTCAAAAGATACTGCTGTTTGTCGCATGAAATATCTATACATATGACGGTCATGGTGGTCTAGCGGTAAAGCGCGAAGGTGGAAATCGAGAAGGCGCGACTTTGAAACTCGGTGAGACTTCTGTTTTTTCAGTCTTCGTTTTAACCTAGCCATCACGTCTCACTTCAGAGTTGTGAGAAGTTGCCAGAAGCAACGAGTGCATCGGATTCCACGTTTAATATACAGGGTGGTCCATTTATAGTGACCGGGCCAAATATCTCCCGAAGTAAGCATCGAACGTAAAAACTACAAAGAACGAAACTCGTCTAGCTTGAAGGGGGAAACCAGATGGCGCTATGGTTGGCCCGCTAGATGGCGCTGCCATAGGTCAAAATGATATCAACTGTGTTTTTTTAAATACTAACTCTCATTTTTATTACATATTCGTGTAGTACGTAAAGAAATATGAATATTTTAGTTGGACCACTTTTCTCGCTTTGTGATAGATGGCGCTGTAATAGTCACAAACGTATAAGAACGTGGTATCACGTAACATTCCGCCAGCGCGGACAGTATTTGCTTCGTGATACATTACCCGTGTTAAAATGGACCGTTTACCAACTGCAGAGAAGGTCGACGACGTGTATGGATGTTGTGATCAAAATGCCCAACGGGCGTGTGCTATGTATGCTGCTCGGTATCTTGGACGACATCATCCAAGTGTCCGGACCGTTCGCCGGATAGTTACGTTATTTAAGGAAACAGGAAGTGTTCAGCCACATGTGAAACGTCAACCACGACCTGCAACACATGATCATGCCCAAGTAGGTGTTTTAGCTGCTGTCGCGGCTAATCCGCACATCAGTAGCAGACAAATTGCGCGAGAATCGGGAATCTCAAAAACGTCGGTGTTGGGAATGCTACATAAACATCGATTGCACCCGTACCATATTTCTCTGCACCAGGAATTGCATGGCGACGACTTTGAACGTCGTCTACAGTACTGCCACTGGGCACAAGAGAAATTACGGGACGATGACAGATTTTTTTGCACGCGTTCTATTTAGCGACGAAGCGTCATTCACCAACAGCGGTAAAGTAAACCGGCATAATATGCACTATTGGGCAACGGAAAATCCACGATGGCTGCGACAAGTGGAATATCAGCGACCTTGGCGAGTTAATGTATGGTGCGACATTATGGGAGGAAGGAAAATTGGCCCACATTTTATCGATGGCATCTAAATGGTGAAATGTATGCTGATTTCCTACGTAATGTTCTACCGATGTTACTACAAGATATTTCACTGCACGACAGAATGGCGATGTACTTCCAACATAATGGATGTCCGGCACATAGCTGCCGTGCGTTTGAAGCCGTATTGAATAACATACACTCCTGGAAATTGAAATAAGAACACCGTGAATTCATTGTCCCAGGAAGGGGAAACTTTATTGACACATTCCTGGGGTCAGATACATCACATGATCACACTGACAGAACCACAGGCACATAGACACAGGAAACAGAGCATGCACAATGTCGGCACTAGTACAGTGTATATCCACCTTTCGCAGCAATGCAGGCTGCTATTCTCCCATGGAGACGATCGTAGAGATGCTGGATGTAGTCCTGTGGATCGGCTTGCCATGCCATTTCCACCTGGCGCCTCAGTTGGACCAGCGTTCGTGCTGGACGTGCAGACCGCGTGAGACGACGCTTCATCCAGTCCCAAACATGCTCAATGGGGGACAGATCCGGAGATCTTGCTGGCCAGGGTAGTTGACTTACACCTTCTAGAGCACGTTGGGTGGCACGGGATACATGCGAACGTGCATTGTCCTGTTGGAACAGCAAGTTCCCTTGCCGGTCTAGGAATGGTAGAACGATGGGTTCGATGACGGTTTGGATGTACCGTGCACTATTCAGTGTCCCCTCGACGATCACCAGTGGTGTACGGCCAGTGTAGGAGATCGATCCCCACACCATGATGCCGGGTGTTGGCCCTGTGTGCCTCGGTCGTATGCAGTCCTGATTGTGGCGCTCACCTGCACGGCGCCAAACACGCATACGACCATCATTGGCACCAAGGCAGAAGCGACTCTCATCGCTGAAGACGACACGTCTCCGTTCGTCCCTCCATTCACGCCTGTCGCGACACCACTGGAGGCGGGCTGCACGATGTTGGGGCGTGAGCGGAAGACGGCCTAACGGTGTGCGGGACCGTAGCCCAGCTTCATGGAGACGTTTGCGAATGGTCCTCGCCGATACACCGGGAGCAACAGTGTCCCTAATTTGCTGGGAAGTGGCGGTGCGGTCCCCTACGGCACTGCGTAGGATCCTACGGTCTTGGCGTGCATCCGTGCGTCGCTGCGGTCCGGTCCCAGGTCGACGGGCACGTGCACCTTCCGCCGACCACTGGCGACAACATCGATGTACTGTGGAGACCTCACGCCCCACGTGTTGAGCGATTCGGCGGTACGTCCACCCGGCCTCCCGCATGCCCACTATACGCCCTCGCTCAAAGTCCGTCAACTGCACATACGGTTCACGTCCACGCTGTCGCGGCATGCTACCAGTGTTAAAGACTGCGATGGAGCTCCGTATGCCACGGCAAACTGGCTGACACTGACGGCGGCGGTGCACAAATGCTGCGCAGCTAGCGCCATTCGACGGCCAACACCGCGGTTCCTGGTGTATCCGCTGTGCCGTGCGTGTGATCATTGCTTGTACAGCCCTCTCGCAGTGTCCGGAGCAAGTATGGTGGGTCTGACACACCGGTGTCAATGTGTTCTTTTTTCCATTTCCAGGAGTGTATTTCATGACAGGTGGATTGGTCGTCGAAGCACCATTCCATGGCCCGCACGTTCACCGAATCTGACGTCCCCGGATTTCTTTCTGTGGGGAAAGTTGAAGGATAATTGCTATCGTGATCCACCGACATCGCCTGACAACATGCGTCAGCGCATTGTCAATGCATGTGCGAACATTACGGAAGGCGAACTACTCGCCGTTTGACCTATGGCAGCGCCATCTAGCGGGCCAACCATAGCGGCATCTGGTTTCCTCCTTCAAGCTAGACAAGTTTCGTTCTTTGTAGTTCTTTCGTTTGACGCTTATTTCGTGAGATATTTGGTACTGAATCATCAAAGCGTAAGTCTTACTCGCACTTGACGGATTCTTTTCTATCATGTATCTCATGTATTGAAACCACTTGTATCCATATCACTTCAAATCAAATTTCTCTTTATTAGGATGGTGCAAAAGATCGTAGCGTTTTTGTTTTGCATGTTCGTGTTCCGGTTGCTATGAGTTTATTTATCTAGTGCCATTTCTTATCTGTAGTTTACGTCTGCTTTTTGAGTTAACATAGTGTCATTTTGTCATTTGTAGATAGTGTGTGGAGCTGTGGACGCTAGAAAGTGGAGTGCCAAGTGGAGCAATCGAAATATTTCCGATATATTCTTCCGTTTGACTTCAGTAAAGTGGTGACAGCAGCGGAGGTAGCAAGAAACTTTTGCGTCGTGTATGGGTATAATGCCATTGTACACAGCACGGCAAGAAAATGGTTTTCTCGTTTTAAGGAGGATCGCTTTGAAATTATTGACTCCCCACGTTCAGGAAGACCTACGGGGTTTGATGAAGATCGTTCAGACGCACTAATCCACAATTATTCACGTCAGTGTATTCGAGAACAGGCGAATGCGATGTAACCGTTCACCATGGCACTACTTTTGCATGCAATGTGGAAGGTTCAAAAATGGGGTATGTGGGTACCGCATGCTGTACACCAAAATCACAAAAGTCAGTGGGTGCCGTATGGGCATTTCTGCTTGCTCGTCATTAGTTGGCTCGTCAACAACACCGACCACTCCTGCACTGTACCGTTACGGGCGACGAGAAATAGCGTCTTCGTGCTAAACTAAGGAAAAGAAAGAAATGGTTGAGCCCAACCAAGTGAAAGCTCCCCGTAAAAAGACCTGCGAGCATCCGCAAAAAATAATGTTATTAATCTGGTGGACAGCGACGGTAAGGTGTATTACGAATTGCTTTCCCGAGGTGAAATCATCACTACTGACGTTTATTGTCAACAACTGATACGCCTTGTAGACGCAGTCCAAATATAACGACCTGGAAGACTGCGTGAAGCTATGTTACTCCGCCTTAAGCCCCGCTCCCATTGTGGTAGACTGACAGAACACAGTAAACAGAAGTTTGGTTGGGAAGTCATTGCGCACCAACCTATTTCACCTCAAGTGCCCTCAGATTGTCACTTCTTCCGCGCTCTGTCGAACAGCTTTCAAGGAACTTGCTTTCCGGATGTAAATGCGCTCTGAACATGGTTCGACGAGTTATTAGCCTGAAAACCTCGTGGTTTCTACATTTTTAAACTTAGGAAAAACGCTCGAACTTTTGCACCAACCCTCAGTTCACAAACTAGGAACCAGCTTCATCGGTAGTGCAGTAGGTTGCACATAATTGGCTGTGTTTAGGTGGGTGTTCTACTAGCGGAATGTTGAAGTGTTCGTAAGAGTGCCCATTTTCCCCTGGATCGAACGGCTAACACCGCATTAAAGTGATTTTAAAATACGGGGATATATTCGAAGTGATTAAAACGCAGCGGAATGCAATAGTTCGTTGCAAAGGTCTGGATAACGCTATCACCGGGGCAATTAATACGGAACTCATTCAGTGAGAATAATATATAATGTTTCCCCTGACAAGTTCCATACTCTTCCAGTCGTCTGCAGTTTAATCACTTCCATAATTCGATTATGAATAAGGGAAGAACGTACAACACAGTACTTCTGTTTTGCAAAGAATGAGACTGCACGTACTGGATCCTCAGGCTCATTTTGTTTACAGCAGCTGTGCTTAGCTTTTATCAAATAATATTTAATTTATGAGTATTGTGAATCTGCTGGTCTGTTGCACGGTATTGTTTCTTCAGCGACTCGCTTCAGCCTGTGCATTCGTTAATCTTCAGATATCTCCTATACACAAACTTTACAATTACGTAAATGACTCTGGTGGCTGCTAGAACAGACACATCTCCACATTTTGAAATAATTTTTATTCATTTTCAGCCGTTCGAGGAGGGACTGTTCCTTTGCTAGATTACATGTTTTAATTCGCTAAATCCTTTCTCACAGCAATGCTTGTCCAGCAGTATGGCAGGGAAGCGTCTTTGGAGTTTGGAAAGAGATGAACAAAGTTTGTCCCCGAGGTGTGCTCTAATATTGTAACTGTTGCTCACTCCCCAAGGAAAACACTTACAAACTGCCGGTCCGTCACACAGATTGAACTAGCCACAAACGTTCACTGCATCGTACACTACGCTAAAGAGTAGAAGCACGGTGTCCATCATGCACTATCTCGAAGCATACTGGCTGACATTATTATGTAATGTAGTACTTATAAATGACAGGAACTTGAGACAGATCGCATGCACCTGATTTTTATCACTTTAAGTACAAACACATCATTTACTTTAAATGCTAAATTTTTAATTTTGATTAAATGTCTGATCAACTAACACTGGAATACTGCTCTTTCACGAGGTATGTTTGAAGAATTTACTATGGATCACTCTTCTTAATCAAAATTACACTGAAGTGCAGAAGAAACTGTAACTGGTATAGGCATGCGTATTCAAATACAGATATATGTAAACAGACAGAATATGCGATACGATCGGCAACGCCTATATAAGACAACAAGTGTCTCGCTCAGTTGTTAGGTCGGTTACTGCTGCTACAATGGCAGGTTATCAAGATTTACGTGAAGAATAATATTTTCACTCTGCAGCGGAGTGTGTGCTGATATGAAACTTCCTTTCAGATTAAAACTGTGTGCCGGACCGAGTCTCGAACTCCGGACCTTTGCCGTTCGCGGGCAAGTGCTCTTGCCCGCGAAAGGCAAAGATCCTGAGTTCGAGTCACGGTCCGGCACACAGTTTTAATCTGCCAGGAAGTTTCAAGATTTAAGTGAGTTTGAACGTGGTGTTATAGTCAGCGCATAAGCGATGGGACACAGCATCTCCGAGGTAGAGATGAAGTGGAATTTTCCCGTACGACCATTTCACGAGTGTACCGTCGGTATCAGGAATCTGGTAAAATATCATATCTCCGACATCGCTGCGGCCGGAAAAAGATTCTGCAAGAACGGGACCAAGGACGACTGAAGAGTATCGTTCAGCGTGTCACCAGTGCAACCCATGCGCAAACTGCTGTAGCATTCAACGAAACATCATCGAAATGGGTTTCCGGAGCCGTAGGCCCACTCGTGTACCCTTGATGACTGCACTACAGAAAGCTTTAGGCCTCGCCTGGGTCCATCAAGACCGACATTGGACTGTTGACGACTGGAAATACGTTGCGTGGCCGGACGAGTCTCGTTTCAATTTGTACCGAGCGGATGGACGTTTACGGGTATGAAGACAGCCTCATGAATCCATGGACCCTGCATGTCAGTAGGGGACTGTTCTAGCTGATTGAAGCTCTGCAGTGGTGTGCTGCCAGTGCAGTTGGAGCGATATGGGACCCCTGATATGTCTAGATACGACTCCGACAGGTGACACGTACGTAAGCATCCTGTCTGATCACCTGCATGCATTCAAGTCCGCGCGCACTCTGATGGACTTGGGCAATTCCAGCAGGACAATGCGATATTCCAGACGCCCAGAATTGCTACAGAGTGGCTCCAGGAACACTCTTCTGAGTCTAAACATTTCCGTTGGCCACCAAACTCATTATTGAGCGTACCTGGGATGCCTTGCAACGTGCTGTTCAGAAAAGATCTCCATCCCCTCTTGGATTTATGGACAGCCTTGCGGAATTCTTGGTGTCAGTTCCCTCCATCACTCTTTCAGACATTAGTCGAGTCCATGCCACGTGGTGTTGCGGTACTTTTGCGTGCTCGCGGGGACCCTTGACGATATTAGGCAGGTGTTACAGTTTCTTTGGCTCATCAGCGAATAACGACTACGTCTTCACTAGCTAATAGGAATAAGTCAAGCTCAAGAAATGTTTGTTTTGAACAAATGTGTGGCCAAGTCAGAAATACAAAAAGATACACATATAACGTTAGCAAAGTGTCTTCACTTGATAGTAAGAGGTAAACCTAAGTTCACACAATGCACTCATACATAAAAAGATGCAAATATGACATTACAATAGTGCTTATGTATTTAGATAGGGTAATGGATTACATGCGTACTAAGGTAAAGTTACTGAGTATTCATGTCACTAGTGCAAATTTTCCTACATAAAGCTCTAAATGTCTTTTACACTTGGTGCTCTACAGCTTGCAGGCATTGTGAATACGTAATACTGAAAGTTAACTGCTTGACAGTAGCTGCTTGTTGGCAGTAGTTTATTTTACCGGACAAGTTTCGAGCGTTGCCCTTCATCAGCGGTATGTGTGTTACACAAAAGTCACGTATTCCTCATACTACGTTGTATACAGTGTATATACTAGTGTTTAATGCGTATGTCCTTTTTTAGTTCATTGTAATTTTCCCATGTATAGTGAAACATCCAGACATTATTTTAAAACAAAAGACCGATGTAAACGAGATGGAATTCGTCGAAATTTCGCTACAATTCCTCGCTAACAACACATGTCTTTATTGGGGTAACAGAGAGAAAACAGATCAGAAGGTGTATTATGTATACTCTGTGATGTATACCAGAAATAATATTTGGATGTATAGCAATTGCAAATAACAACAGTGCATATTTTCGTAAAACGTTCCCAATCCTGATTACATATCCATACATCTTATAAAAAGTATATATGTATGTACGTTCCACTTTTCCTGCTAAATCATTGGATCAGTATCAACCAAACTTCGTGCACATGTCATTTATTGTCTGGAAAGAATCGCTGTGGGGGTAAGAAATACCCATCCATAAATGGGTTAAGGCTGGCGGTGAAAAAGCATCGAATATTTGAAAGTGAGAGCACTTAGAGACTTGCAGCTAACTTTACACGTAATTTCAAAACTTTACGTAACTTTTTCTCACTGACAACCACAATATGACGAAAGGAAAAAAAGTATATCGCTTACTACATTTTCGCTATTCATGCAGTAAAATTGCCACATAAACTATGACGTTTTAATTTCTTCTTTCTTACTAACTGCACTCGTGGCACGTTTTGCAGACAGTATTCAGATATACCATTGACTATACCAGAAAAATCACATCATTGTACACCACTTAGTTTTGGAGATATGACGTAAAGTACTGAGATGCGTGAAAAACTGAAGCATCATGCATGACGTTTTAATATCTTACTTCATTGTTACTAACTATATTCGCAACACATTTCGCAGAGAGTACCTGCTCATTACCCTAAATGTACGTACAAAAATATATTATTGTACGACACATAGTTCACGAAATATGACGTCATAAACATGGAGCGGTGTGAAAATGAAACTGCAGGGAGAAATTCACTAGACATACAGGGGGAATATGAGTCAAAATACACGTGAAATATGTAAAGTATATTTGAAATATATTTGACGTGTGGGTGTGCGAGTAAAGCCACAGGTAAAAAGCTGCTGGAACGATTTCAGTCAAATTTGGCACACTTTTCAATTTCAATCTTGAAATACACTACTGGCCATTAAAATTGCTATACCACGAAGATGACGCGCTACAGACGCGAAATTTAACCGACAGGAAGAAGATGTTGTGATATGCAAATGATTAGCTTTTCAGAGCATTCACACAACGTTGTCGCCGGTGACGACACCTACAACGTGCTGACATGAGGAAAGTTTCCAATCGATATCTCCTATACAAACAGCAGTTGACCGGGGTTGCCTGGTGAAACGTTGTTGTGATGCCTCGTGTAAGGAGGAGAAATGCGTACCATCACGTTTCCGACTTTGATAAAGGTCGGATTGTAGCCTAACGCGATTGCGGTTTACCGTATCGCGACATTGCTGCTCGCGTTGGTCGAGATCCAATGACTGTTAGCACAATATGGAATCGGTGGGTTCAGGAGGGTAATACGGAACGCCGTGCTGGATCCCATCGGCCTCGTATCACTAGCAATCGAGATGACAGGCATCTTATCTGCATGGCTGTAATGGATCGTGCAGCCACGTCTCGATCCCTAAGTCAACAAATGGGGACGTTTGCAAGACAACAACCATCTGCACGAACAGTTCGACGACGTTTGCAGCAGCGTGGACTATCAGCTCGGAGACCTTGGCTTCTGATGAATCCAGGTACTGTATACAGAATCATGATGGTCACATCCGTGTTTGGCGATATCGCGGTGAACGCACATTGGAAGCGTGTATTCGTCATCGCCATACTGGCGTATCACCTGGCGTGATGGTATGGGATGCCATTGGTTACACGTCTCGGTCACCTCTTGTTCGCAATGACGGCACATTGAACAGTGGACGTTAAAATTCGGATGTGTTATGACCCGTGGCTCTACCCTTCATTCGATCCCTCCGAAACCCTACATTCCAGCAGGATAATGCACGACCGAATGTTGCAGGTCCTGTACGGGCCTTTATGGATACAGGAAATGTTCGACTGCTGCCCTAGCCAGCAAATTCTCCAGATATCTCACCATTTGAAAACCTCTGGTCAATGGTGGCCGAGGAACTGGCTCGTCACAATACGCCAGTCACTACTCTTGATGAACTGTGGTATCGTGTTGAAGTTGCATTGGCAGCTATACCTGTACACGCCATACAAGCTCTGTTTGATTCAATGCCCAGGTGTATCAAGGCCGTTATTACGGCCAGAGGTGGTTGTTCTGGGTACTGATTTCTCAGGATCTATGAAACCAAATTGCGTGAAAATGTAATCATATGTCAGTTCTAGTATAATGCATTATTCCAATGAATACCCGTATATCATCTGCATTTCTTCTTGGTGTAGTAATTTTAATGACCAGTAGTGTATTTACTATAAGAGCAAGAAAAACAAGACTCCTGACTGTATGAGTGGGATATGGAGACAGAACAAAGGGTGAGAAGGGGGAAGGAGATGCTCGAAAGAGACAGGGGAGTGGTAAAAGGACAGAGAAGGTAAGAGGACGATATTAACAGAGACGGCGTGGGGGGGGGGGGCGGGGGGAGAGAGAGAGAGAGAGAGAGAGAGAGAGAGACTGGCAGAGGTATGGGAGACAGAGATGAACAGACACAGAGGGAGGAGGGTGGAGGAGGAAATGGACAGAGAAAGGGAAGAGTGGCAAATGGACAAAGAGAGGGTGTAAGTAGGCTGTTTAGATTTTTATCCTGGTAACGCCACGTAGCGCTCTATGTGAAAATCACTGGCTGTGCTGTGTGCAGTCTGTGGCCAGTTTGCATTGATGGAATATTTGCTATTGTAGTGTTGGGTAGCTGCATGTGAATAGCACATAGTGTTGCGCAGTTGGAGGTGAGCTGCCAGCAGTGGTGGATGTGGGAGGACACATGTCGGAATTTTGAGAGCGGACGATCTGGACGTGTGTCCATCAGAAAGAGTAAATTTGTATTACTGGACATCATGAACTAATATATATATATATATATATATATTGACTTTTGAACATCATTAACGTAAATACATTGTTTCTCCTCTATCAAAATCTTTCATTTGCTAACTATGCCTATCAGTAGTTAGTGCCTTCAGTAGTTAGAATCCTTCATTTAGCTGGCAGTATAGGCACTCGCTGTATTGCAGTAGTTCGAGTAACGAAGATTTTTGTGAGGTAAGTGATTCGTGAAAGGTATAGATTAATGTTAGTCAGAGCCATTCTTTTGTAGGGATTATTGATAGTCAGATTGCGTTGCGCTAAAAATATTGTGTGTCAGTTTAGTGTTGATCAGAATAAGTAAAGAGAGACATGTCTGAGTACGTTCAGTTTTGCTCAACTGTTTGAAAATCAAATAACGTAAGAGGTTTATCAGCACAGTAATTCATAAATTTTTCTAAGGGGACGTGTCAAGGGGAGAGGAAGAGATGGACACCGAAAGGAAAGAGGAGGAGATGGACAAGGAGGGGGTGGAAAAGATGGAAAGAGAGAGGGGGGAGGGGCAGTGGGAGATGGACAGTGTGGGAAGAGGAAGAGATGTGCACAGAAAGTAAAGAGGAGGAGATGAACAGCGAAGAGGTGTAAAAGATGGACAGAGAGAGGGGAGAGGAGGAGATGGACGGAGGGAGGGGTAGTAAGAGATGGACATAGAGTGAGAGGTAGAGTATGTCGACAGAGAGACAGGCCAGGGGACATGGACAGAGACGGGGTGGAAGGAAGAGATGGACTCATAAACACTGGTTGCTTAGCTAGTAAGTCGTGGGATACCTCCCAGTTATACGTCAGACCTCCTTTTGCCTGGTGTAGCACAGCAACTTTGTGTATCATCTACTCAACAAGTCGCTGGAAGTGGCCTGCAGAAATATTGAGTCATGCTGTCTCTACAGCTGCCCATAACTGCGAAAGTGTTGCCAGTGGACTGACCTCTCGATTATGTTCCATAAATTTTCGATGGGATTTATGATGGAAGATCTGGGTGGCCAAATCATTTTCTCGAACTGTTCAGAATGTTCTTAAAACCAATCGTAAACAACTGTGACATGGCGCATTGTCATCGATATGAATTCCATGGTTGTTTGGGAACATGAAGGTCATAAATGGATTAAAATTGTCTCCAAGTATCCGTACATAACAATTTCTAGTCAATGATCGGTTCAGTTGGATCAGAGGACCCAGTCCATTCCATGCAAACATAGCACACACCATTATGGAGCCACCACCAGCTTGCACTTTACCTTGTTGACAGCTTGGGTCAATGGTTTTGTGGCGTCTGCGCCACACTCGAACCCTACCGTCAGCTTTTAGCAACTGAAATCGGGACTCATCTGACCAGGTCACGGTTTTCCAGACGTCTAGGGTCCAATCGATATGGTGGCGAGTCCAGGGGAAGTGCTGCAGGCGATGTCGTGTTGTTAGCAAAGGTATTCGCGTCGGTCGTCTGCTGCCATAGCCATTAACGCCATACTTCGCCCCACTACCGTAACAAATACGTTCGCCGTACGTCCCACATTGATTTCTACGGTCACTTCACAGTGTTGCTTATCTGTTAGCACTGACAACTCTACGCAAACGCCGCTGCACTTGTTTGTGAAATGAAGGCTGTCTGCCATTGTGTTGTCTGCGGCGATAGATAATGCATGAAATTTGGCACTTCCGGCACGCTCTTGACGCTGTAGATCTCGGAATATTGAATTTCCTAACGATTTCCGAAATGGAAGGTCACACGCGTCTAGCTCCAACTACCAGTCTGCGGTCAGAGTTTGTTAATTCCCGTCGTGCCACCATAATCACGTCGGTACCTTTTCACATCAGCCACCTGAGCAGAAATGACAGCTTTGCCACTGCACTGTCCTTTCATACCTTGTGTACACGATACTACCGTCATCTGTATATGTACATATCGCTGTCCCATGTCTTACGTCATCTTAGCATACGTATAAGGCATGTTGGTAATATTCACAGATATATGCAAGCATCTAATGATACGCCATGAGACCATGGAAAAAACAAATGAAACATAAGATAACATTAATACATATAGTTCACGTCTGTTTTACCTGTTTTGAACATGCCCTTCTTCTCTTCATACACGCTTGTCATGGCAGAATTTCAGTCAACATGCATAGCCAAATGTCTGTTGTCCGATGATGATTTGTGTGAGAATACGTGCTTGCATTTCACACACTGAGCAAATGCAGAAGAAATAGAGTTGTCTAAATTTTTCGGTAGGTATATGAAAACTGTTCCAAACTTTGATTTATGCTGTCGAACTGGGTTTTTGAGAGGTGTTAACGTCGCTTTCATAATCCGCATTGTTATATCCTCCACTGCGAACTGGATAACGCAGCCATTGCTTCCTAATATAGTCAGCAGTAGAAGCATTTATAGATCACGGCAAAAAATTCAAGAAAACTCCGCGAACGCTAACAAACGGAGTCAGAATTTTCAATTACTGAACCCCGCTCGAAACGCGTTATAAAGGCAGTTATACTGGGTAGTGGACACTGTGGAGCCTACTTCCATTACAGACCCGCAAAAACCCATTATATCGAATGGCCGAGCAGCGCGAACACTTGTTTAAAACACAGCACGGCACGGCGGCGGACGTAAGGGCTAGTTTACACGGCGACATTGGGTTGCGCCACTCGTTGCATGAAACGAGTTGCACGCAAATGATTTCATATATGACTGTAGACACAGCGACATCACTGTATATTTCAGTTTCGTCGTTTTGTGAGTGCCATAATCGCAGGTAAAATGGAAGTTTTGACAGCTACACGAGTTGTGGAGCAGTTAACGCTTGTAAGCGTAAAATTTCTGCCTAAGAAAAGAAATAAGGAACGTGCATGAGTATCCGACTGGATAAAGAAAAGACGTCAGCCGGCCGGAGTGGCTGAGCGGTTCTAGGCGCTGCAGTCTGGATTCGCGCGACCGCTGTGGTCGCAGTTTCGAATCCTGCCTCGGGCATGGATGTGTGTGATGTTCTTATGTTAGTTAGGTTTAAGTAGTTCTAAGTTCTAGGGGACTGATGACCTCAGAAGTTAAGTCTCAGAGTGCTCAGAGCCATTTGAACCATTTGAACCATGTCGCGTTACAAGGAATTAAAAATTCACTAATGCATAAAACACTACTACTTACAGTCTAAGTAACGTATTGTGAGAAATATCTTTTCTATAATGTAGATACCGCCGATGATGGGCAACACCCGAAAGTAGTCCGGTAAAGCCGCGCGGGCTTAGCCGAGCGGTCTCAGGCGCTGCAGTCGTGGACTGTGCGGCTGGTCCCGACGGAGGTTCGAGTCCTCCCTCGGGCATGGGAGTGTGTGTTTGTCCTTAGGATAATTTAAACTAAGTAGTGTGTAAGCTTAGAGACCGATGGGCTTAGCAGTTAAGTCCCATAAGATTTCACACACATTTGAACATTTAGTCCGGTAAAACAAACAACTACCAACAAGCATCTTCTGTGAAACAATTAGTTATTAATATGGCATATTTACAAAATTATATGCGTTTGACTCGTTGTGAATGTGTTGAAACTCTATTAAACAATCAGGGCATTATTAATTGTAACTGAACTCAAAGTGTATTGTCGGATAGCTGTAACAAGGTTCCTACATAGTCAGTTATGACAAATGCTGTCTTTCATTAGATATAGCAACGTAATGTCGTGATTGAACATGTTCCGACAACGTTATGTTCACAGAAAAACTCAAAGAATTTGGAGTTGATTTAATATTCCTCTTTCAGAACGCCACGGTTTTACAGCTCTATTCATACAGTAAAGCCAATGATGTGACTGCGAGAAACATTTTAATATTCTCTAAAGAATATAATGTATCTGGTGATTAAAAAGGAAGACCAGATCTCAGTTGGTTATTACAGACGAACTACAAAGGCAGTAACACATTACGCACGTCCCTGGATAGAGGAAGATTCAAAGTTTAGACACACCTGCGTTGTTGTTTGTAGCAACTTGGCGACTACACCGGCAGAGAAATTATTTTATTTGTTGAAATTTGCGTGAAGTTCGAGTGCAGCGTGGATTCCGACGTCGATTTAGAAAGAAGCCGCCTCTGCACAAGTAGATTTATAACTGGCATACAAAATTCGCGAGAGATGGTTGCATATGCATAGGGAAGGGCACTGGCCGGCCACTCACGTCTGATTAAAACATCGAGCATATCAGAGATACGTTCACACGGAGACCTCGGAAGTCCACAACACAGGCAGGCCAGAAGCTTCAGCTTCCCCAAACAACGGCGGGATGCGTTCTGAAACGACGCCTACGTATAAAACCTAACGAGTTGCAATTACTGTGGTATCTGTGTCCCAGCGGCCGTAACAGAAGGTACGACTTTTGCATTTGACTTCTCAAGGATATGGCAGAGGACACATTTTCTTAACGACTCATCTGTTTGGACGAATCAGCGTTTTATCTATCTGGTAAAGTGAACAGCCATAATATAAAAATTTGGGCGTCACAAAATGCTGGCGTCGTTTCAGAACGTGGAAGAGACTCACCGAAACTGAATGTGTTTTGTACCATTCCTGTTTGCAAAGTTTATGGACCTTTCGTTCTTGGTTCAAATGGCTCTGAGCACTATGGGACTTAACTACTCAGGTCATCAGTCCCCTAGAACTTAGAACTACTTAAACCTAACTAACCTAAGGACATCACACACATCCATGCACGAGGCAGGATTCGAACCTGCGACCGTAGCGGTCACGCGGTTTCAAACTGACGCGCTTAGAACCGCACGGCCACACCGGCCGGCTTTTGTTCTTGCGGAGAAAACTGTGACAGGAATATCATCTTGGACATGCTGTAAAATTATTTGTTTCCTCACCTTCACCAAGATTTCAATGATTCCAGTCATTCCATCACGAAGGAGGTACGCGGTTCGTGTTGTCTGTAGTCCAGCCATGCCTAGACGGTTAATACCGCTGTTCTATCGCGTCCTCATTGCTACTTTGTGCCAGAAAGGGCTCTCAACGAGGGAAACATCCAGGCGTCTCCGATTGAACGAAAGCATCGAGGAGATACAGACAGACAGGAACTGGCGATGACCTGTCTCGCTCAGGTCGCCCAAGGGCTACTACTGCAGTGGATGACCGCTACCTACGGATTATGGTTCGGAGGAACTCTGACAGCAACACCACTATGTTGAATAATGCTTTTCGTACAGCCGCAGTACGTCGTGTTACGACTCAAACTGTGCGCAATAGGCTGCATGTAGCGCAACTTCACTCCCGACGGTCATGGCGAGATCCATCTTTGCAACCACGACACCATGCAGCGTGGTACAGATGGGCCCAACAACATGCCGAATGGACCGCTCAGGACTGGCATCACGTTCTCTTCACCAATGAGTGTCGCATATGCCTTCACCCAGACAATCGTCGGAGACGTGTTTGGAGGCAACCTGGTCAGGCTGAATGCTTTAGACACACTGTCCAGTGAGTGCAGCGGTGGAGATTCCCTGCTGTTTTGGCGTGGTATCATGAGAGGCCGACGTACGCCGCTGGTGGTCATGAAAGGCGCCGTAACGGCTGTACGATACGTGAAAACCATCCTCCGATCGATAGTGCAACCATGTCGGCGGCATATTGGCGAGACATTCGTGTTCATGGACGGCAGTTCGAGCCCCCATCGTGCACATCTTGTGAATGACTTCCTTCTGGATAACGACATCGCTCGACTAGAATGGCCAGCATGTTCTCCAGACATGAAGCCTACCGAACATTCCTGGGATGGATTCAAAAGGGCTTTTTACGGACGACGCGAACCACCAACCACTCTGAGGGATCTGCGCCCACGCAACTTTATCTTAAGAACTAAATCAGTAGTTGGCCTTCACAGTAAACGATTTTGACAATTGATACACCGTTTCAAGTATTTTTCCGTAGCTCAAGAGAGAGCTCAACACTAACTTTCTTTTGTACCATGCGCTATCGCTGTTGTTCACTGGCTAATTCCTCCTCACGATTAAAGCACAGCCATTAGCTTCTCCATACGCAGAGCGTGCCACTTTTCCGTGTTCCCAGACGTTTTGAAAGAATAATGGTCAGTTCCGTAGGATCAAATTGAGGAGAAAATCTCCAATATCATGGAACTTGTCAGTACATGAAATTACAACATAAAAGTAATAACAGATAAAATAAAATGTTTATGAACCCAAAAATAGGCAGTCAATATGTTTATGAAAAAGCAGTCAACAATATAACACAGAAATCTTTATTTCTTCGATTCTGATGGTCTTCTGCGTTTGCTTTCTATTGATAAGTTATGTTCTTCTCCCGGTCTTCTGCCTTGTTCAGCTCGCTGATGCTTGAATAATTTGCGTACGTAAAAGCTCTTATTAAAATTGCCATTACTAGTAAAACAACGATGCAACGATGTCATGATGAGTCTCTGCTCTCTGGAAGTTTCTTCATTACTCTTACGGAGATCTTCAAAGAATTGTTTCAATCTAACTGCTTCTTTAAATTGTCCCTCTTTCTGGTTCCTATCCTCTCGCCCCTGTCCATTTCTTGACTCAAAATGAACTTTCCCTTCCGTGACTGAGGCGTTGAGATCAAAAAGGGGGACATGTCACTCAACAGCAGGTTTGAAATATTTTGAAAAACTATACAATCTTCAGTAGCGTTATTCCCAAACCTTACGGTTACTCTCACGTGCATACCAAAACTTTGCCCCCCTTCTTGCAGCGGTGTACCGTAGGTCTCTAGAAGAGCGTAGGGTTCCAAAAGATTGGAAAAGGGCACAGGTCATTCCCGTTTTCAAGAAGGGACGTCGAATAGATGTGCAGAACTATAGACCTATGTCTATAGCGTCTGTCAGTTTTAGAATTTTGGAACACGTATTACGTTCGAGTATAATGACTTTTCTTGAGACTAGAAATCTACTCTGTAGGAATCAAGATGGGCTTCGAAAAAGACGATGGTGTGAAATCCAGCTTGCGCTATTCGACCACTAGACTCAGAGGACAATAGACACGAGTTCCCAGATAGATACCGTGTTTCTTGACTTACGAAAGGCGTTTGATACAGTTCCCCACAGTGGTTTAATGAACAAAGTAGGAGGATATGGACTATGAGACCAATTGTGTGATTGAATTGAAGAGTTACTAGATAACAGAACGCAGCATGTCATTCTCAATGGAGAGAAGTCTTCCGAAATAAGAGTGATTTCAGGTGTGCCGCAGGGGAGTGTCGTAGGACCGTTGCTATTCAAAATATATATAAATGACCTTGTGGATAACATTGGTAGTTCACTGAGGCTGTAGTACATCGAAAGGTTGGAACAATGGAAAATTGTACTGAAATGCAGGGGGACCTACAACGAATTGACGTAGGGTGCAGGGAATGGCAATTGAATCTCAATGTCGACAAGTGTAATGTGCTGCGAAAACATAGAAAGAAACATCCTCTATCATTTAGCTACAATATAGCAGGTCAGCAACTGGAAGCAGTTAATTCCATAAATTATCTGTGAGTAGGAATTAGGAGTGATCTAAAATGGAATGACCATATAAAATTAATAGTCGGTAAAGCAGATACCAGACTGAGTCTCATTGGAAGAATCCTAATGAAACGCAATCCGAAAACAAAGGAAGTAGGTTACAGTACACTTGTTCGCCCACTGCTTCACTACTGCTCACCAGTGTGGGATCCGTACCAGATAGGGCTGATAGAAGAGATAGAGAAGATCCAACAGAGAGCGGCGCGCTTCGTTACAGGGTGATTTGGTAATAGCGAGAGCGTTACGGAGATTATAGATAGACTTCAGTGGAAGACTCTGCAAGAGAGACGCTCAGTAGCTCAGAACGGGCTTTTGTTGAAGTTTCGACAACATACCTTCACCGAGGAGTCAAGCAGTATATTGCTCCCTCCTACGTATATCTCGTGAAGAGACCATGAGGATAAAATCAGAGCGATTAGAGCCCACACAGAGGCATACCGACAATCTTTCTTTCCACGGACAATACGAGACTGGAATAGAAGGGAGAACCGATTATGGTACTCAAGGTACCCTCCGCCACAGACCGTCAGGTGGCTTGCGTAGTATAGATCTAGATCATGGAATAAAAGCAAGTAATAGAAAATGATAATAGAGAACACTGACATATAGCGTTTTTTATTTAATCAACACTGATTTTATCAAAAATACGGTGTACGTAAAAAATAGTAAATTTTCAAGAAAGATATATTTCTTAATCACTTCAACATGTCCATACACATTCCTGTTGTTTGTGCTTTTTCACAATTAAGAATATATATCAAAATAGGCAATATAATGGAAATCAATATGCTTTTGAGTGCTTTGGCTTGTAGCATGAGAGAGTTAATTCCACATTTTTAGCTTATTAAACAACCGTGTTTATTCTGACAGACACCCACGTTCATGAACTTGTCATTCTTGATCACTGTCCCAAACTTCAGTTTCAGATCATTGTCTTCCTCTCCACCAGTCACTTTATTAACGGCACATTTCTTTAGAATATTATCAAAATACTCACGAAACTGTAAAGGGATAACGTCAGTCATGAATGAAACATCCTGTAGTGTCCCAGGTTTTAGAGAAATGACGTCCATTTATACTCTCGGCACACTATGAAAGTGAGGAACTATTAGCGCCCTAGCCAGAATAGATACTTATTTCATAATTCCAACGCTATTGGGTGAAGAAGAGATACATTTTCCTTAACTGTGTACTCAATTATTTTGTATTGAGTAACAGCCCAATTTATAATCACATGTTAGTATAATGTTTCTACACAGCTTGCTTTTACTTTTGTATTATGTACAGAGCATACAAACAATGAACATTGTATGACAATTTACCTGCAATCTGCACCTGTTCCCATTTTGCGGACAATTTTTCCTTTCCATTTGTTAGGCTACAAACCCACAACCTTCTTTTCTTTAATCACATTTCTCTTCCACAGTTCAGGGAGTCGTTTCTTTCTATTAAATTCATGCAAATCGTTTCTGGACTCATCTGAAGGTTCTATCACCGAAGCCATTTTGAAATCTCACAGCTGTTAACTGCATCCCTTTATCGGGCTGCCGTCACGCCTCAAGTTCTTTCGTGCAATGTAGGGACTTGCCTCTGTGACAAGTCCTCTATCTGCACGGTACGAAATTTCATCACTGGCTGAGACATGGAAGAAGTCCCTAAAAATGATGACGAGTCTCGTTTTTTATCTCAACGCCTTAGTTACGGAACGCGAAAAGTTTCGCGACCGCGACCTCGACAAAGGCCACTGCCTCTGTCCGGGTTTTTCCTTTCAGCTGCATTCCTCTTCACACTCTTTACTCTCCACCCATTCACTTCCAATGATAACTTCTCTTTGACAAAATACAACTCTTTTCCGGTAAAAATTACCTTGTTTTTGTCTGTCTTTCCGCCACCGACCCTAGTCGTCAACTGACTCTCTTCGCCCTCGATGAAATTACACAGACAAAATTTCAACCTACACCACTTAACATTTACAGTTAATATTGCACAGAATTTGCATATCAGTATACATACAGCTAGGCATGTTAACTTTAAGGAGCTAGACATTTTAACTGCACAGTCACAATGCATATTTTCGCTAGTGAAATTCGTCATAAATAATCGATCACAATTTAACAGTGGTGTACATAGCTACAACACTAGAGGGAAAAATGGCCTTTATTACTCATTTTTAAATCTGTTAGTGACTCACAGAGGAGCTCAAAATGCAGCAATAAAAATTTTTGAATATTTGTCCCCAATATATAAAGCGCCTGAGAGGTAGCGTAGCAAGTTCTAAATCAAATTTAAAATCATTTCTCCAGGGCTACTCATTCTGTTCCATTGGCGAATTTCTACGTAAAAACTGGTAGCTTGTTAAAAAAAACTTTTTTAAAGTGCAGTCGCGCGTGTAGGAATAAAAAAATTATGTTTTCTTTAATGTTATCACTAATCATGTATATTCGTTCCACATCACTTCGATAAAAGACTCCGCTAACTATCTTACATGAAAAATAAAAAAACACATATTTACACATTGCATGGGATCGCTCATACTTACGCTGCAGTTCTGAATATATATATATACATAAGGTAGAAATTACATGAAGTCAATGTTAAATTCGTCTTCCGTAACTGAAAAGATGCCGCATTAACTTACAGTGGAGAAAAACCTCTGTCACAATGCTAATGTTTTAAGTTAGACTAACCATGACTGTTAGTGATATACTGAAACTAGAAATTTTCTGTTACCAGTCACAATTTACTTCTTTTATTGCCACTAAGAATTTCAGAGATGTAAACATCTATTTTTGGGAGGATTTATGTAAATTAATGCGACAGACAGCTGTTTTGTGTACGACTTTCGGGTAACTTGTGTCTAGTAGACAGTGCCACAACTTACCCCGAGGTCAGACACACAACACATACATGTCGTATTGATTCGAATAAATCCAAAAAAATGGCTCTGAGCACTATGGGACTTAACATCTGTGGTCATGAGTCCCCTAGAACTTAGAACTACTGAAACCTAACGAACCTAAGGACATCACACACATCCATGCCCAAGGCAGAATTCGAACCTGCGACCGTAGCAGTCGCGCGGTTCCGTACTGAACGCCTAGAACCGCGAGACCACCGCGGCCGGCAATAGATCCACTTGATTGACGTTTCAACCTCTGAAACGCGTAATGGAAATAAAATAAAATAATATAAAATCTGACTCGTAACGGAGACTTGTAGTTTCACATAATTCACGCTTTCACGTCAAAACTTTCACATGCAGTCTTCTAATACAAAATTTTTAACAAACATTTTTAATATGGAACGATTTGCAAATGAAAATGGTTGGCGGTTCTGTTCATTAACTGTCTGCGCCCGCGCAGAGAGCGCGGTGAAGGTCCGTATGCATGAACTCAATTTTCGTCTGGCCATTTGACGTAAGGGAGCGGCCCCTTCTGTAACGACCCAGTTGTGACTGGCTGTCGCGCTTCGTCCTCGATAGCCGCACTATGCGTTCGTGTTACGATGTTTTTGGGTTGCAGTATGGTTCCGAGTGGGTACTGAAGGAACTTAACGAGGCTCAGTATGACGAATAATGAATTAAGGCGTTCTCATTTACAGATCAGCTGTGCGCTGGCGGTAAAGAAACCAACGTGTCTGTTTGGCGCTGTCTTACACTTCACAAATATACTGTCGGGAAAAATGCAACATCTTCAAGGCCTGTGTTCAGTGGCAGGGACTGCAGTGTTAGAGTTTCATTTGGCACTGTCCTCTGAGATCAGATGGCACTCAGGAGCCTTGTCCATGCGCCCTCTGTTTTTTCTCTGCAGGCAGCAACCGAGTTGATTTTCGAGGTGAACAGTGATTGCAAAATTCATAGTAGGGAACAACCGTGCCCCATCTGTGAGTACGAACGCCTGACGGACAAATGCAGCCAATTGAAAGGAGTCGCATTGTGGGCCTGCGGCAAGTTAAATGGAATTATCGACGGATTGCTGTATATGTTGGCCACAACAGATCTGTAGGATATCACTGTTTTCAGCTATGGTCCATGCAACATTTCCACACCTGTATACCAGGATCTGGATGCCAGTTTAATACAGACGTATGACAAGACCCATACATTGTTCGAACAGCGCTGACAGACCGAACATCATCCGAGGACGAAATTCGGTCACATGTTGCACCTCCTGTATCACCGAGAACCACAGGGAACTGTCTGATTGAAGCAGGACTAAGGTCAAGTATGCCTCTGGCCGTGCAGCCACCGACACCACAACAACACCAAGCACGGCTATTCCGGCGTCATGAAAGAGTCGAATGGATGGTGGTTGGGTTGGGTTGTTTGGGGAAGGAGACCAGACAGCGAGGTCATCGGTCTCATCGAATTAGGGAAGGACGGGGAAGGAAGTCGGCAGTGCCCTTTGAAAGGAGCGATTTAGGGAAATCACGGAAAACCTAAATAAGGATGGCCGGACGGGGGATTGAACCGTCGTCCTCCCGATGGACGGTGGAATGGGGCTCTATCGTCATCAGTGATGAGAGGTGCCGTCTATATGCGAGTGATGGACGTACACATGCACGGTGTAGGCCAGGTGAGTGGCACGTTCCGGAGTCCATTCGCCCACGACACGTAAGTACCACCCCTGGCCTCATGGTGTGGGGAGCCATCAATTACAACCCGTAATCACATTTTGTGTTTCTCCAGGTAAAGTAACCAGTGGCCGCTTTTGTGTCTTCGTCGCCACTGTTGAGTCTTGTGCCATAGGAATCAAGCGAGTGGATGTTGTTTGGTGGCCAGTATCCTCTATCTACAACAAAAGTGCACACATGTATTAACAGAGTTCTTTATTTCTTAAACAGATAGCAAATGCCGGGTTGGTTCCTTTGAAAGGGCACGGCCGATTTCCTTCCCCGTCCTTCCCTATCCCGAGCGTGCGCTCCGTCTCTAATGACCTCGTTGTCGACGGGACTTTAAACACTAATCTCCTCCCCTCCTCCTCTTAAACAGATAGCTGGTACTTAACTTTTAGGTGTCCATGTGTTGTGGTACAAGCTCTTCCGTAATAGTCCACATTAACCTCGTGAAGAACAAGTCCCGCTATACGATGAATGACAGACGCCGAAGTGAAGTGCGAGTTGGTGAGTCAGTGACTAAGCTAGTGACTGACCGACTGCGCTAGTGATTGAGATAGTGAGCTAGTAACTGAGACTGAGACTGAGTGACTGATCTAGCGACTGAGACTGAACTTCTGACTGAGAGATCGAGACTGAGACTGAGTCTTCCGGTTAGCGGCGGCGATCTAAATACTTGTGGTCGAGAGGGCGTTAGCGGCATGTTGCTTGCGAGTCTGTCTTTGGCCTCTCTGCTGATAGGCACCCTTGATCCAGCGCCTACTATCAAACTTCCTGCTACATAATGAGATTTTTCACTCTGCAGCGGAGTTTGCGCTGATATGAAACTTCCTGCCAGATTAAAACTGTGTGCCAGACCAAGACTCGAACTCGAGACCTTTGCCTTTCGTGGGCGAGTGCTCTACCAACTGACCGACCCAAGCACAGCTCATACACCGTCCACACAGCTTTACTTCTGCCAGTACTTCATCTCCTACCTTCCAAACTTTAGAGAAGCTCTCCTGCGAACCTTGCAGAACTAGCACTCCTGAAAGAAAGGATATTGCGGAGACATAGCTTAGCCACAGCCTGGGGAATGTTTCCAGAATGAGATTTTCACTCCGCAGCGGAGTGTGCGCTGATATGAAACTTCCTGCCACATTAAAACTCTGTGGCAGACTGAGACTCGAACTCGGGACCTTTGTCTTTCGTGGGCAAGTGTTCTCCAACTGAGCTGCCCAAGCACGACTCACGTCATGAGTTCGAGTCTCGGTCCGGTACACAGTTTTAATCTGCCAGGAAGTTTCCTGCTACATCTTTGCCGTCCAGTGTGCTGGCGACAGCTCACTCCAGCACACCCGCTATTGCACAGGTTGTTATCCCCGTGCATTTTCAGCAAGACAATGCATGTTCACATACGGCTGCTGCTAAGAAACGTACTCTTCGTAGTGTAAAACAACTGTCCTGCCCAGCAAGGTCAACAAATCTCACGCCAACTGAACACGCATAGGACGTGACGAAGTGGGGAATTACTTGTCCTACAGAGCCTGTCAGAACCACTGCCGAATTGCAACAAAAGGTGCAAGATCATTGGGACAATCCATCTCATGATACAATTCGATATCTTTATGATCGTTTGAATGCAAGAACACACGCCTGTGTCGCTGTCAGAGGTACACTGTGTATTGATGCGATCGTTTAGGCGCCTTTTATTGGGACATGCGTGTTTCATTTGGTCTGAATTTGTAAGCGTATACTCCTATAAAAATGAACTACATGCCAAATCACTTGTCAATAAGATGACCTTCTGACACTGCATTTACGAATTTTTGACTTGAAGGCGTCTACTCGTTCGTCTGTCGAACACTCATGTGTGGCAAAATACCACCAAATTAGAGTAGCTAATAACTGAGAGACTAATAACCCGCAGTCTGGAACCGCGCGACCGCTACGGACGCAGTTTCGAATCCTGCCTCGGGCATGGATGTGTGTGATGTCCTTAGGTTAGTTAGGTTTAAGTAGTTCTAAGTTCTAGGGGACTGATGACCTTAGAAGTTAAGTCCCATAGTGGTCAGAGCCATTTCAACTAATAACCCGCAGCCCTCCCGGTTAGCCGCCCGGTCTAACGCACTGCTTTCCGGGCAGGAAGGCGTGCCGGTCCTCCGCACGAATCCGCCCGGCTGACTGGTGTGCCGGCCAGTTTGTGGATGGTTTTTAAGGCTGTTTTCCATCTACCTCGGCGAATGCGGACTGGTTCCCCTTATTCCGCCTCAGTTACACTACGTCGGCCATTGCTGCGCAAACACTGTCTCCACGTACGCGTACCCCATAATTACTCTACCACTCAAACATTTGGTGTTACACTCGTCTGGTGTGACACGTTCCCGGGGGGTCCACTGGGGGCCGAACCACACACTAACCCTGGGTTCGGTGTGGGCCGTTGGTGGGGTGAGTGGACTGCTGTAGCCTGTTGTGGGATTTAGTACCACTGAGGGCTACGACGGGACGAAGCCTCTCCGTCGTTTCTAGGTCCCCAGTTCCATACAATACAATAACCCGTAAACAGTGGTTGAGGCCACTACGAAGAGATCATGTCTGTAGATACTTGTCGCATAATACTAATTCTGACGGTGAGGTCAACGTCAGTGTAGGTGCATGTTAGTGACTGTTACAAATTAGCTTTGTGTAAAGTTACAAGTTGGTGCAGCGTGGAAACTCGTTTACTTAGGATATTAATTCGACTACCACTGTGAAGGGTTTGTGCAGCGTTACTTCGACCCAAAGTGAGAAATTAAAAATATTCGCCGGACTATAAGTGAAAATCGCTATTAAACTGAAAATTGTAAAATAATGAAACATGTCGTCTCATATGACTCGTAAATTCGTTCGGAATTAAAGAAAAAGCAAGTCACAGGAGACCTGGCTTCGAAAGGAATGCCAAAAGCCTAAAAATTCCAGCGACGAGTTGCAACATTTGTAACAAATAATAATATAGTGGAACACAATAGCTGTTTATATATTCCATTCGTAATTGAACCCTTTATGAAAATACACACATAACTCTGAAAATTCAGCACCAAGGAAGATAAATGAGACCGAAATGAATGGTGTACTGTAAATTACGCGCATAATAAGATACAAACGATTAGGATTACAGAACTGTACTTGCTCTCCGACTACGAGAATGCAGTATGGCATGAACCACGTGACGTAATTAAAGCGTCGAAACGCTCTTGATCTTTTCTGAAATTCCTCTTCACATACCTCGCGAATTTTCCTATTCAAATACGACAGAAACTGTTTGTAAAAGGGGCGAGGGGAAAATTAATTCGGCTTCAAAACTATCTGATGTAGAAGCAACACAGATTACAAAACTGCTGCTTCCACCGTGGTGTCCAACTAGTAGGGGGCCATTACCCTATGATATGTGAAGCAAGACACGTGGTGAAACATGGTATTTTGTCTCTCGACACTCTTAAGGTTGCGTTTCAGGTACCCATAGTTGTCTAAGGAGATGGTGGTTTCCAAATCATTAACACCAACGCTATAACGTACGTGCCATGGGTCCATCTCGCTCAGATGATCTCGAAAGGGCGACGTAGAGTGTCCCACACGCGTTGCAGTCCTCCAGCGCCGGGGAGGTACTGAGACTGAAGCTGGACGCCCGTTACGGCCATGCGGACAAGATGCGGCTCATAGCATGTTGTGGTCATATTTCTTGGTCTAATACCCACTCTTCGCTGCGTATGATAATCTTTTCTCCAGTGGCCCATCAAAATTATTACTATATTCGTACGAGCCGAAATGTAACTGAATGATACACGCATTTCCCGAAAATGATCATTCTACCTCGTTACAATTCATGCTCATAGTGCAACTCACCCTTTGACATCGACGAGCCACGTTGGCGATTGGTTACACGTGTGCACTACGTTTGAAGACTGTTTACTGTCGCCGAGCGGTCTAAGGCGCTGCAGTCATGGACTGTGCGGCTAGTCTGGCGGAGGTTCGAGTCCTCCCTCGGGCATGGGTGTGTGTGTTTGTCTTAGGATAATTTAGGTTAAGTAGTGTGTAAGCTTAGGGACTGATGACCTTAACAGTTAAGTCCCATTAGATTTCACACACATTTGAACATTTTTTGTTTACTGTCTCACGCTGGATAAACACTGTCAATTTTGGTCTCTCAATACTGGACAGTGATAGGTCTACATGCACTAAACCTTCATACAGTGTTAATTATTTATTACTGATGTACTTACTTTACACCCTCAGAGTTTGGACACAGTGCCGTTATTCTTTCTGGATGATGCACTTCATATAAATGTTCTATTAGTATATCCGCAATGGTACAAAGTTACTGCATGGGGTTGTCTAGGAGGGGGACGATTAGGCTCGGGTAAGGGTTGAACATCATTCATACCCAAAATATTCATTGAACAACGTATGGTTAAAAGATCAATCAAACCAATTAAGAAAAAATTACTTGTAAGCTTTCAACAATTAATTAAAAACAAGTTAAAAACAATAACAAGTCACAAAGGTGATCAAATTTCATAAATGTGGACATCCCCCAACATGTGTTGCAGTGTTTACCCTGCATTCAAGTAAAACTTTAATACACTGTCACATTGTCCCACATTATGCTGTTAAAAACACAGGAAACCCAGATTACTGTATATGATTATGAAAGTATCTGTCTTCAAAGACAACAAATGAGCTTTGCACTTAACTATCACAGTTATGGAAGCAAATAATTTCAACAACGCACAACACAGAGGCAAAGAAATTTCTTGCAGTTCCTTGAGAATTAATCACTTACCACTAAGTTTCAACTCCTATAATGAGATACCACGTAGTTATTAAGACACAGAAAAGTTTTTAGCACAAGCTACAAGCTTATGTAACAGAAGAACGATGAAAAAATTTAATACAGTAACTGTGCTTTAAAACGACAGTTACAACAACAAGAATTTGTGTCCCAAACAATTTGGCAATCCACCTTGTCGTTTTTCTCTAACAATTGCTTGCTATCACAGCATGTTCCACAACACTACTGACCAAAGATGTGAAAAAAATGACCTTAAAACTTATATTCAGTTCCCCAAGAGGACACATACACACGCATTTCAAAATATATATACTTGTTTAAAAAAACAAGACTGGTACAATGTTCCATCAAACAATTTGTTGGTCACGCTAGTACTGTTGATCAACAGGCAGGGCAACCCGCGACCTCAGAATCGAACCGACTGCATCCACGTAGTTACTCAGCGTAAATCAGATATAGACACCACCGGATAATCGAGAAAACTTTGCGCATGGCGCTAGTGACTGCTAGTGTTACATGACAAGAAAAAGAAACTTTAAGTTAAACAAATAATCAAATAATAAATTATCTCTAACCCCTAAATCATGGAACTGAACACAACTTGGCTACGAGCCTAATGACACACTCATATATCAGTACTAGGCGCTCAGTCCGGAACCGCGCGACTGCTACGGTCGCAAATTCGAATCCTGCTTCGGGCATGGATGTGTCTGATGTCCTTAGGTTGGTTAGGTTTAAGCAGTTCTAAGTTCTAGGGGACTGATGACCACAGATGTTAGGTCCCATAGTGCTCAGAGCCATTTGAACCATATATCAGTAAATGGACAGAAACCAAACCCTCCAGTGGTAACAGCTAAAAAGTAATCATGTCCTTATTCTGAACGCACAACAAAACCTCAACAAGGAGACCAGAATATTCGTCCCCCCACCGCAATTCAGCTTCAAAACAACGCCCAATGGCGTAAAGGTAGCAAGGGACCGCCACGTGGGACGGAAAATCAACAAGATTTGAATGTATGCAGACGGTCGGCAAACGAACTTCAATTACATAAGTAGAAAGTACCTTAAAAAGCAAAGAACTGGCATGAATCCTTTTCTCCCAGAATTAACAAGTGAGCTAGCAAGCATCAAAGCCACTCACAGCAATAAATGAGGTAACTTAAAACAAAGTCCACAAAGCTATCATATAAAAGAAGTAAAAGCACAGTATGTCTTAATTACAGAAAATGACAACCAAGCACTTAGTACAAACATGTGGGGGCCTCTTGAACTCGCGGTCAACGTGCCTACGACCGGGGCTTAAGCAAATAGGAAAACTGAACCGGTATTTTTAGAGTTCTGCTACCTGTGAAGGCGGATAAGGAACACAAGCAGACGGCGACGCACTGGGAAAGACAATAGAAAAATGGTTCAAATGGCTCTGAGCACTATGGGACTCAACTGCTGAAGTCATTAGTCCCCTAGGACTTAGAACTAGTTAAACCTAACTAACCTAAGGACATCACAAACATCCATGCCCGAGGCAGGATTCGAACCTGCGACCGTAGCGGTCTTGCGGTCCCATGCTACAGCGCCTTTAACCGCACGGCCACTTCGGCCGGCAAGACAATAGAAGGGAACATTTTACGAATCTCACGCTGTCCCCAAATTCACTCAACAGAAGGAAAGTACCTCATTGTAGTTCTAAGACGGCACGCTTTTGTATTAACGAAGGCACCGCAACCACGGACTTCCGCAGTAGGAATAGCCTCGGCCGTCTGTCCTCATGAGCCGACAAGATGCAAACTTATACTGGGACACGCGACCCCAAACGGAATGCCGAAGTCCAGTCTTCTGACAGAGAAATCGCACTGCCCAAATCACAATACGCCGTACCTGAGAGCCCTCTCTGTTGCGCCTCCTGCCGCTGTCCGATTCACTCCTCACAATCCCTCTTGCTTATGTCAAATCGGCACCCCCTCCTCTGTAGGTAAAGGTGGCATGCGGACCGTGACCTAGCGACACAGTAAGGCTCAGGGAATATGATGAAAGTTCTTACAGCACAATAAATAATCGGTTATAACATACTTGCACGCTTTGTGGTTCTTTAGTGAATAGAGGAGCGAGAAACAAATGCTGTTCACGAACAGAGAATTTAGGTAATAATTTATTCTACATTAAAAATCAAAAAGTAAAAATACGCTGAACCTCCAAAGAAACTGCTTCATGCATGCGGATATATATTAAAATTGCTACACCAAGAAGGGATGCAGATGATAAACGGGTATTCATTGGACAAATATATTATACTAGAACTGACATGTGATTACAATTTCACGCAATTTGGGTGTATAGATCCTGAGAAATCAATACCCAGAACAACAACCTCTGGCCGTAATAACGGCCTTGATACGCATGGGCATTGAGTCAAACAGAGCTTGGACGGCGTGTACAGGTACAGCTGCCCATGCAGCTTCAACACGATACCACAGTTCATCAAGAGTAGTGACTGGCGTATTGTGACGAGCCAATTGCTGGGCCACCATTGACCAGACGTTTTCAATTGGTGAGAGGTCTGGAGAATGTGCTGACCAGGGCAGCAGTCGAACATTTTCTGTATCCAGAAAGGCACGTACAGGACCTGCAACATGCGGTCGTGCACTATCCTGCTTAAATGTAGGGTTTCGGAGGGCTCGAATGAAGGGTAGAGCCACAAGTAGCAACACATCTGGAATGTAAAGTCCACTATTCAAAGTGCCGTCAATGCGAACAGGAGGTGACCGAGACGTGTAACCAATGGCTCCCCATACCATCACGCCGGGTGATACGCCAGTATGGCGATGACGAATACACGCTTCCAATAAGCGTTCACCGCGATGTCACCAAAAACGGATGCGACCATCATGATGCTGTAAACAGAACCTGAATTCATCCGAAAAATTGACGTTTTGCCATTCGTGCACCCAGGTTCGTCGTTGAGTACACCATCACAGGCGCTCCTGTCTGTAATGCAGCGTTAAGGGTAACCGCAGCCATGGTGTCTGTGCTGCTAGTCCATGCTGCTGCAAATATCGTCCACCTACTCGTGCAGATGGTTGTCTTGCAAACGTCCCCATCTGTTGACTCAGGGATCGAGACGTGGCAGCACGATCCGTTACAGCCATGAGGATAAGATGCCTGTCATCTCGACTGCTAGTGATACGAGGCCGTTGGCATCCAGCACGGCGTTCCGTATTACCCTCTTGAACCCACCGATTTCATATTCCACTAACAGTCATTGGACATCGACCAACGCCGGTCACCTCCAGTTTGTGTATGAGAAAGCGGTGGGAAACTTTCCTCATGTCAGCACGTTGTAGGTGTCGCCATCGGCGCCAAACTTGTGTTCAAATGGCTCTGAGCACTATGGGACTTAACATCTGTGGTCATCAGTCCCCTAGAACTTAGAACTACTTAAACCTAACTAACCTAAGGACATCACACACATCCATGCCCGAGGCAGGATTCGAACCTGCGACCGTAGCAGTCGCGCGATTCCAGACTGAGCGCCTTAACCGCTAGACCACCGCGGCCGCCAACCTTGTGTGAATGCTCTGAAAAGCTAATTATTTGCATATCACAGTAACTTCTTCCTGTCGGTTAAATTTCGCGTCTGTGGCACGTCATCTTCGTGATGTAGCAATTTTAATGGCCAGTAGTATGGTCCATTGATAGTGACCGGGCCAAATATCTCACGAAATAAGTGTCAAACGAAAAAACTACGATGAACGAAACTTGTCTAACTTGAAGGGGGAAACTAGATGGGGCTATGGTAGGCCCACTAGATGGCGCTGCTGTAGGTCAAACGGATATCAACAACGTTTTTTTTTTTTTAAATAGGAACCCCCATGTTTTATTACATATTCGTGTAGTATGAATTTTTTAGTCGGACTACTTTTTTCGCTTTGTGATAGATGGCGATGTAATAGTCACAAACAATTGGCTCACAATTTTAGACGAACATTTGGCAGGAGGTACGTTTTTTAAATTAAAATACAGAAGGTAGGTACGTTTGAACATTTTATTTCTGTTGTACTAATGTGATACATTTACCCTTCTGAGCTTATCATTTCTGAGAACTCATGCTGATACAGCGTGATAACCTGTAAATACCACATTAATGCAATAAATGCTCAGAATTATGTCCGTCAACCTTAATGCATTTGGCAATACGTGTATCGACATTCCTCTCAACAGCGAGTAGTTCGCCTTCCGTAATGCTGGCACATGCATTGACAATTCGGTGACGCATGTTGTCAGGTGTTGTCGGCGGATCACGATATCAAATATCCTTCAACTTTCCCCACAGAAAGAAATCCGGGGACGTCAGATCCGGTGAACGTGCGGGCCATGGTATGGTGCTTCGACCTGTCATGAAATATGCTATTCAATACCGCTTCAACCGCACGCGAGCTATGTGCCGGACATCAATCATGTTGGAAGCACATCGCCATTCTGTCATGCAGTGAAACGTCTTGTAGTAACATCCGTAGAACATTACGTAGGAAATCAGCATACATTGCACCATTTAGATTGCCATCGATAGAATGGGGGCCGATTATTCTTCCTCCCATAATGCCGTACCATACGTTAACCCGCCAAGGTCGCTAATGTTCCACTTGTCGCAGCTATCGTGGATTTTCCGTTGCCCAATAGTGTTACCGTTGTTGGTGAATGGCGCTTCGTCCCTAAATAGAACGCGTGCAAGAAATCTGTTATCGTGCCGTAATTTCTCATGTGCCCAGTGGCAGAACTGGTACATGACGTTCAATGTCGTCGCCATGCAATTCCTGGTGCATAGAAATATGGTACGGGTGCAATCGATGTTGATGTAGCATTCTCAACGCCGACGTTTTTGAGATTCGCGATTCTCGCGCAATTTGTCAGCTATTGATGTGCGAATTTGCCGCGACAGCAGCTGAAACACCTACTTGGGCATCGTCATTTGTTGCATGGCGTGGTTGACGTTTCACATTGTGGATGAACGCCTCCTGGTTCCTTAAATATCGTAACTATCCGGCGAACGGTCCGGACACTTGGATGATGTCGTCGAGGATACCGAGCAGTATACATAGCACACGCCCGTTGGGTATTTTGATCACAATAGCCATACATCAACATGATATCCACCTTTTCCGCAATTGATAAACGGTCCATTTTAACACGGGTAATGTATCACGAAGCAAATACCGTCCGCACTGGCGGAATGTTACGTGATACCACGTACTTTTACGTTTGTGACTATTACCACAAAGCGAAAAAAGTGGTCAAAACTGAAACATTCATATTTCTTTACGTGCTACACAAATATGTAATAAAGTATGGGGGTTCCTATTTTGAAAAACGCAGTTGATATCCGTTTCAGCTATGGGAGCGCGATGTAGCGGGCCAATCATAGCGCCATCTAGTTTCCCCATTCAGTCTACACGAGTTTCGTTCTTTGTAGTTTTTTCATTTGATGCTTATTTCGTAAGATATTTGGCCCGGTCACTATCAATGGACCACACTGTATATATAAGCAGGCAGAATACGGATCTGCGATCGGAAATGCCTATATAAGCAGACAAGTGTCTGGTTCAGTTGTTAGATCGGTTACTGCTGCTGCAATGGCAGGTTACGCAGATTTAAGTGAGTTTGAATGTGGTGTTACAATCGGCGTACGAGCGATGGAACACAGCATCTCCGCGGTAGCGACGAAGTGGGTATTTTCCCGTACGACCATTTCGCGGGTGTACCGTGAATATCAGGAATCCGGTAAAACATCAAATGTCCGACATCGCTGAGGCGGGAAAAAGATCCTGCTAGAACGAAACCAACAACGACTGAAGAGAATCATTCAACGTGACAGAAGGGCAACCCTTCCTCAAATTGCTGCTGATTTGCTTTCAGAGCCGAAAGCCCAGTGGTGTACCCTTGATGACTGGACGACACAAAGCTTTACGCCTCGCCTGGCCCCGTCAACACCGACATTCGACTGTTGATGACTGGAAACATGGTGCCTGGTCGAACGAATCTCGTTTCTAATTGTATCGAGCAGATGCACGTGTACAGGTATGGGGACAACCTCTGGACCCTGCATATCAGCAGGGGACAGTTCAAGCTGGCAGAGACTCTGTAATGGTGTGGGGCGTTTCCATTTTGTGTGATAAGAGACCCCTGATACGTCTAGATACGACTCTGACTGGTGACACGTACGTAAGCGTCATGTCTGATCACCTGCATCCATTCATGTTCATTGTGCATTCCGACGGACTTAGCCTATTCCATCAGGACAATGCGGCATCCCACACGTCCAGAATTGCTACAGAGAGGCTCCAAGAACACTCTTCTGAGTTTAAACACTTCCGCTGGCCACCAGACCCCCAAGACATGAACATTATTGAGCATATCTGGGATGCCTTGCGAGTACTATTCAGAAGAGAGCTCCACCCAATCGTACTCTTATGGATCTATGGACTGCCCTGCAGGATTCATGGTGTCGGTTTCCACCAGCACTACTTGAGACATTAGTGTAGTCCACGCCATGTGGTACTGCGGCACTTCTGCATGCTCGCGGGGTCCCTACGCGATATTAGGCAGGTGTACCAGTTTCTTTGGCTCTTCAGTGTAGTACAGTACTTCGTTGCTGTAGTCGCAACTTCAGTTGCTAAAAGTAGCTTTGAATGTTGGAACATATATAGATGCCGCAGATTTCAAATGGTTCAAATGGCTCTGAGCACTATGGGACTTAACTTCAGAGGTTATCAGTCCCCTAGAACTTAGAACTACTTAAACCTAACTAACCTAAGGACATCATACACATCCATGCCCGAGGCAGGATTCAAACATGTGACCGTAGCGGTCTCGCGGTTCCAGACTGTAGCGCCTAGAACCACTTGGCCACTCCGGCCAGCGGACGAGACCTTATTTCAATATTTGAAACAGTGCAGTCCGCGACCAGAAGAAAAATTCTGCCATACAGATAATGATCAAATTTGGTGAAACCATATATTACGCCCAAGGGAGGGGAGGGGGGGGGGGGGTTCGTCGGAGAAGGAGACCAGGCAGCGAGGTCATCGGTCTCTTTGGATTAGGGAAGGAGGGGAAGGAAGTCGGCCGTGCCCTTTCAAAGGATCCATCCCGGTATTTGCCTGGAGGGATTTAGGGAAATCACGGAGAACCTAAATCAGGATGGCCAGACGCGGGATTGAACCGTCGTCCTCCCGAATGCGAGTCCAGTGTGCTAGCCACTGATCAACCTCGCTCGGTATAGCCACGGCTTCCTTCTCCAACAGACTACAATTAATCTGAGCACTGACAAACTGCCTATTGGCTTCTGTCTCGGGTTCTTCGGCCGACGTTATCTAATGATTTTACTGACGTTTCGCCAGTACGAGTGGCTGGCATTGTTAAAGCTTCACCCCCCATTGCCGGTGGTGAACTGGAGCCGAGCTCGCGGCCGCAGACTATATGTACCTGGCGCGCCACGTCCGTGGGCTTCTCCGCGGACATTTCCGGTCCGGTTCTCCTCTTGCTACCTGCGACAGTCATCCGCTGCAGTACGGGAAGCCACGATCCGTGTCGACGAAATTTTATTACGTGGTCGGTCTCACTCAGTGCGTGCGCAATGTCGCTTATGTTCTTTGATCCTGGTGTTAATTGATCGCCCAGTCATTCCGACATAAACTTTTCCGCATGTGCTAGGTATACGGTATATTCCCGACATTGCATGTGGGTCCCTTTTCTCCTTCGCCGATCTAAGACACTCTTTGATCTTCCTTGTCGGTTTGAAAATCGTCTTTACGACATGTTTGCGCAATATACGGCCGATTCTGTCCGTCATTCTGGGAATGTATGGCAGAAAGGCCCTACCCGACATTTCTTTTTCTGATTCCTTTCTTCGCCGAGTGTGTGGCTCTGTTACACTTGTAATATAATTTGTGGAGTAACCATTGCTCCTCAGAACACTTTCCAGGTGTTGCATTTCTCGTCTGAGGTGCTGCGGCTCACAGATTCGTTCTGCTCTCGTTACGAGAGTATTAATCATGCCTCTTTTCTGGCTCGGGTGGTGGTTTGACACACGCGGATCTATACCTGCGCAAACTATCAAACCACCACCCGAGTCAGAAAAGAGGCATGATTCATACCCTCGTAACGAGAGCAGGACGAATACATGAGCCGCAGCACCTCAGACGAGAAATGCAACACCTGGAAAGTCTTTTTTAATCTGACCGCTGTCCAAATTTTTGGAAGCAAATGTCGTGGGGAGTTGTGTTTTGCCAATATTGTGCGATAAAACCACCCCGATGCCATGAGACGAGTTATCGACTGCAGGCACAAGTAGTTTGAGCGGATCGTAGTGCATACGGCAAAGTTGCTGAAGCAATGGATTTTTGAGTCTTTGAAAAGCCTTTCCACAGTCTTTGTCCAATAGAACGGAACATTTTTACGTCGGAGGCTGTCCAGCGGTGCGGCAATTTGCGCCACATTAGGAATGAATTTTATGTAGCAAATCAATTTTCCAGGAACACCTTGCAGTTCACGTAAATTTCTAGGAGGTGGCAATCACTGAATTGCTTGAAAATGTTCCCTCGAAGGACGACCACCATTGGTATCGATAATATGTCCTATCGCTGTGTCGAAAAATGAACACGTTTGAGGCCCACCTCAGTTAAAATTTGAAAGAGAGTGTCAAAATGTTTAAGGTGGTGTTCCGGTGTTTGTCTGGCGACGATTTGTCCTCAAGATAATTAAAACAAGAAGGCGCCTTGGACGGTACTTGTTTGAGAAATTTTTGAAACAACTCAGACACGGAAGCCCTTCCAAAAGGTAGGCGTTGATATTCAAACAAGGCGACATGAGTATTCACAAAAAAATTCTTTGTTTCTTTGTCCGATGGTAACTGAAGATAGGCTACTGTAAGTCAGTTTTTAGGAAGAACTGTGCTCCCGATAGGCGATCCAAAATTTCCTCTATACATAGGAACAGGTAGGAATAAATGACTCTGAATTTTCCGTGTATTTGAAATCCACATTGGCTTACGAATGGCAGCTAGGAGTGATGCCCAGTGACTTGCTGAAATAGGTTTTAAGACACCAGCGTATTCCAGTCTGTGAATTTCGCTTGCCACGTCGTCTCATAAATGGATGTGGCACAGGTCGAGCGTGGCAAAATCCGGGTTGCGCATTAGCTTTCAGTGCAGTGTGAGCGTGAAAATCTTTTGTACATCCTAGAGTACCGTCGAACAAATGTTGAGACTTGTCACAGAGTTGTAGAATTGTGACATGGGAAATCTTTGTGTCAATGGCATGCTTAATGTCCTGTATGTCTAATACGAAGGAATTCTAAGGCATTCGTGTCGAAAATATTTGTGCTCGTGCACCTGCGGACTACAGCGATAGGGTCTTTCTTAGTTGTGTTTTTGTATTTTGCTGGTAAACGGCATGTTCCAAGCACTGAAATGTTGTCGCCACTATAGACTGTGAGATGCAGACATAATGTCTGCAAAGGTGGATGGCCATTTCTTTTTTATGTATCTAGGTTAAGCAACGTGACACATGGTCAGGTACCTAGTTCGAAAGACACTGACTGGTTACAAATTTGAAATGTAATCCACAGTTTGCGGTGTAGTATCGTCCATTCCGTGTTGTGAAAATCTGTTCTCCATGTCCACCTGCGCGTAAGAGCGCTTTCGTGCATTTCGAGATTGGGAGAGCCTTTTTGAAGTGTGTTGTATTCGCATTAAACGGACGTGTGTGTGTTTTCTGCGTCTTCACTTGTCTGATTTTTGAGCAGGAGGAGACGCAAAATCTGAAAATGAAATGACATTGACTTCCATCCGTTCCTGCTTTGCAGTATTCCCGCCTAAAACAGAGGAGGGCTTTCTAGTCTTTTGCAGGCAGACCGGTTTTGTATGTCCTGTTCGATGACAAAAATTGCATTCAGCTTGTCTGAAGAAGCAGTTCCTCCAATGACGGGTGACACAGCATTCCACACAAGACTTCACTTTGCGCTGAGCTGGGGCTGTGTAATTAGAGTTGCGCCGGCGTGGCAAACGCTAAAAGTAGTGTGTCAGCATTGTTTACACGTGATGACTTGCGAGTGCTGGGACCGGGGCTGTGGCTATCGTGTGGCTTGTTAGTCTCAAGTGAAACGCTAACTGGCAGACAGAAATCTTGCTCGCCTAAGTCTTGGCTGGCTCTGAGCACCATGGGACTTACCTTCTGAGGTCATCAGTCCCCTAGAACTTAGAACTACTTAAACCTAACTAACCTAAGGACATCACACACATCCATGCCCGAGGCAGGATTCGAACCTGCGACCGTAGCGGTCTCGCGGAACCAGACTGAGGCGCCTAGAACCGCTCGCCCACTCAGGCCGGCCCCTAAGTCTTGAACTTCGCGTAAATCGAGTACTGTAAGCACTTCCCTGACACTATGGTTGTGATAGTGTAGAATTTCGGCCAACAATCTCTTATCTGATAGATTCTGAATAACACCTACAGACACTATTCAATTTACAAAATCGAGTCATGCCCGGCAGATCGACAATCCGTTATTTATAGGACTGATCACTACCATGTTGCGTGCTGAAAAATTTATACCGTGCAACAGCATCTTGTATTTGGTTCAAATGGTTCAAATAGCTCTGAGCACTATGGGACTTAATATCTAAGGTCATCAGTCTCCTAGAACTTAGAACTACTTAAATCTAACCAACCTAAGGACTTCACACACATCTTATAGATTCTGAATAACACCCACAGACACAAATTAATTTACGAAATCGAGTCATGCCCGGCAGTTCGACAATCCGTTATTTATAGGACTGATCACTACCATGTTGCGTGCCAAAAAATTTATACCATGCAACAGCATCGTGTATTTGGTTCAAATGGCTCTGAGCACTATGGGACTTAATATCTAAGGTCATCAGTGCCCTAGAACTTAGAACTACTTAAATCTAACCAACCTAAGGACTTCACACACATCTTATAGATTCTGAATAACACCCACAGACACAATTTAATTTACGAAATCGAGTCATGCCCGGCAGTTCGACAATCCGTTATTTATAGGACTGATCACTACCATGTTGCGTGCTGAAAAATTTATACCGTGCAACAGCATCGTGTATTTGGTTTAAATGGTTCAAATGGCTCTGAGCGCTATGGGACTTAATATCTAAAGTCATCAGTCCCCTAGAACTTAGAATCACTTAAACCTAACCAACCTAAGGACATCACACACATCTTATAGTTTCTGAATAACACCCACAGACACAATTTAATTTACGAAATCGAGTCATGCCCGGCAGATCGACAATCCGTTATTTATAGGACTGATCACTACCATGTTGCGTGCTGAAAAATTTATACCGTGCAACAGCATCGTGTATTTGGTTCAAATGGTTCAAATGGCTCTGAGCACTATGGGACTTAATATCTAAGGTCATCAGTCTCCTAGAACTTAGAACTACTTAAATCTAACTAACCTAAGGACTTCACACACATCTTATAGATTCTGAATAACACCCACAGACACAATTTAATTTACGAAATCGAGTCATGCCCGGCAGATCGACAATCCGTTATTTATAGGACTGACCACTACCATGTTGCGTGCTGAAAAATTTATACCGTGCAACAGCATCGTGTATTTGGTTCAAATGGTTCAAATGGCTCTGAGCACTATGGGACTTAATATCTAAGGTCATCAGTCTCCTAGAACTTACAACTACTTAAATCTAACTAACCTAAGGACTTCACACACATCTTATAGATTCTGAATAACACCCACAGACACAATTTAATTTACGAAATCGAGTCATGCCCGGCAGATCGACAATCCGTTATTTATAGGACTGATCACTACCGTGTTGCGTGCTGAAAAATTTATACCGTCCAACAGCATCGTGTATTTGGTTCAAATGGTTCAAATGGCTCTGAGCACTATGGGACTTAATATCTAAGGTCATCAGTCCCCTAGAACTTAGAACTACTTAAATCTAACTAACCTAAGGACTTCACACACATCTTATAGATTCTGAATAACACCCACAGACACAATTTAATTTACGAAATCGAGTCATGCCCGGCAGTTCGACAATCCGTTATTTATAGGACTGATCATTACCATGTTGCGTGCTGAAAAATTTATACCATGCAACAGCAACGTGTATTTCGTTCAAATGCTTCAAATGGCTCTGAGCACTATGGGACTTAATATCTAAGGTCATCAGTGCCCTAGAACTTAGAACTACTTAAATCTAACTAACCTAAGGACTTCACACACATCTTATAGATTCTGAATAACACCCAGAGACACAATTTAATTTACGAAATCGAGTCATGCCCGGCAGTTCGACAATCCGTTATTTATAGGACTGATCACTACCATGTTGCGTGCTGAAAAATTTATACCGTGCAACAGCATCGTGTATTTGGTTCAAATGGTTCAAATGGCTCTGAGCACTATGGGACTTAATATCTAAAGTCATCAGTCCCCTAGAACTTAGAATTACTTAACCCTAACCAACCTAAGGACATCACACACATCTTATAGTTTCTGAATAACACCCACAGACTCAATTTAATTTACGAAATCGAGTCATGTCCGGCAGATCGACAATCCGTTATTTATAGGACTGATCACTACCATGTTGCGTGCTGAAAAATTTATACCGTGCAACAGCATCGTGTATTCGGTTCAAATGCTCCAAATGGCTCTGAGCACTATGGGACTTAATATCTAAGGTCATCAGTGCCCTAGAACTTAGAACTACTTAAATCTAACTAACCTAAGGACTTCACACACATCTTATAGATTCTGAATAACACCCACAGACACAATTTAATTTACGAAATCGAGTAATGCCCGGCAGTTCGACAATCCGTTATTTATAGGACTGATCACTACCATGTTGCGTGCCAAAAAATTTATACCGTGCAACAGCATCGTGTATTTGGTTCAAATGGTTCAAATGGCTCTGAGCACTATGGGACTTAATATCTAAGGTCATCAGTCTCCTAGAACTTACAACTACTTAAATCCAACCAACCTAAGGACTTCACACACATCTTATAGATTCTGAATAACACCCACAGACACAATTTAATTTACGAAATCGAGTCATGCCCGGCAGTTCGACAATCCGTTATTTATAGGACTGATCACTACCATGTTGCGTGCTGAAAAATTTATACCGTGCAACAGCATCGTGTATTTGGTTCAAATGGTTCAAATGGCTCTGAGCACTATGGGACTTAATATCTAAAGTCATCAGTCCCCTAGAACTTAGAATTACTTAACCCTAACCAACCTAAGGACATCACACACATCTTATAGTTTCTGAATAACACCCACAGACTCAATTTAATTTACGAAATCGAGTCATGCCCGGCAGATCGACAATCCGTTATTTATAGGACTGATCACTACCATGTTGCGTGCTGAAAAATTTATACCGTGCAACAGCATCGTGTATTTGGTTCAAATGGTTCAAATGGCTCTGAGCGCTATGGGACTTAATATCTAAAGTCATCAGTCCCCTAGAACTTAGAATTACTTAACCCTAACCAACCTAAGGACATCACACACATCTTATAGTTTCTGAATAACACCCACAGACTCAATTTAATTTACGAAATCGAGTCATGCCCGGCAGATCGACAATCCGTTATTTATAGGACTGATCACTACCATGTTGCGTGCTGAAAAATTTATACCGTGCAACAGCATCGTGTATTTGGTTCAAATGGCTCTGAGCACTATGGGACTTAATATCTAAAGTCATCAGTCCCCTAGAACTTAGAATCACTTAAACCTAACCAACCTAAGGACATCACACACATCTTATAGTTTCTGAATAACACCCACAGACACAATTTAATTTACGAAATCGAGTCATGCCCGGCAGATCGACAATCCGTTATTTATAGGACTGATCACTACCATGTTGCGTGCTGAAAAATTTATACCGTGCAACAGCATCGTGTATTTGGTTCAAATGGTTCAAATGGCTCTGAGCACTATGGGACTTAATATCTAAGGTCATCAGTCTCCTAGAACTTACAACTACTTAAATCTAACTAACCTAAGGACTTAACACACATCTTATAGATTCTGAATAACACCCACAGACACAATTTAATTTACGAAATCGAGTCATGCCCGGCAGATCGACAATCCGTTATTTATAGGACTGATCACTACCATGTTGCGTGCTGAAAAATTTATACCGTGCAACAGCATCATGTATTTGGTTCAAATGGTTCAAATGGCTCTGAGCACTATGGGACTTAATATCTAAGGTCATCAGTCTCCTAGAACTTAGAACTACTTAAATCTAACCAACCTAAGGACTTCACACACATCTTATAGATTCTGAATAACACCCACAGACACAATTTAATTTACGAAATCGAGTCATGCCCGGCAGATCGACAATCCGTTATTTATAGGACTGATCACTACCATGTTGCGTGCTGAAAAATTTATACCGTGCAACAGCATCGTGTATTTGGTTCAAATGGTTCAAATGGCTCTGAGCACTATGGAACTTAATATCTAAGGTCATCAGTCTCCTAGAACTTACAACTACTTAAATCTAACTAACCTAAGGACTTCACACACATCTTATAGATTCTGAATAACACCCACAGACACAATTTAATTTACGAAATCGAGTCATGCCCGGCAGATCGACAATCCGTTATTTATAGGACTGACCACTACCATGTTGCGTGCTGAAAAATTTATACCATGCAACAGCATCGTGTATTTGGTTCAAATGGTTCAAATGGTTCTGAGCACTATGGGACTTAATATCTAAGGTCATCAGTCTCGTAGAACTTAGAACTACTTAAATGTAACTAACCTAAGGACTTCACACACATCTTATAGATTCTGAATAACACCCACAGACACAATTTAATTTAAGAAATCGAGTCATGCCCGGCAGTTCGACAATCCGTTATTTATAGGACTGATCATTACCATGTTGCGTGCCAAAAAATTTATACCATGCAACAGCATCGTGTATTTGGTTCAAATGGTTCAAATGGCTCTGAGCACTATGGGACTTAATATCTAAGGTCATCAGTCCCCTAGAACTTAGAACTACTTAAATCTAACCAACCTAAGGACTTCACACACATCTTATAGATTCTGAATAACACCCACAGACACAATTTAATTTACGAAATCGAGTCATGCCCGGCAGATTGACAATCCGTTATTTATCGGACTGATCACTACCATGTTGCGTGCCAAAAAATTTATACCATGCAACAGCATCGTGTATTTGGTTCAAATGGTTCAAATGGCTCTGAGCACTATGGGACTTAATATCTAAGGTCATCAGTCCCCTAGAACTTACAACTACTTAAATCTAACGAACCTAAGGACTTCACACACATCTTATAGATTCTGAATAACACCCACAGACACAATTTAATTTACGAAATCGAGTCATGCCCGGCAGTTCGACAATCCGTTATTTATAGGACTGATCACTACCATGTTGCGTGCTGAAAAATTTATATCGTGCAACAGCATCGTGTATTTGGTTTAAATGGTTCAAATGGCTCTGAGCGCTATGGGACTTAATATCTAAAGTCATCAGTCCCCTAGAACTTAGAATTACTTAAACCTAACCAACCTAAGGACATCACACACATCTTATAGTTTCTGAATAACACCCACAGACGCAATTTAATTTACGAAATCGAGTCATGCCCGGCAGATTGACAATCCGTTATTTATAGGACTGATCACTACCATGTTGCGTGCTGAAAAATTTATACCGTGCAACAGCATCGTGTATTTGGTTCAAATGGCTCTGAGCACTATGGGACTTAATATCTAAGGTCATCAGTCTCCTAGAACTTACAAGTACTTAAATCTAACTAACCTAAGGACTTCACACACATCTTATAGATTCTGAATAACACCCACAGACACAATTTAATTTACGAAATCGAGTCATGCCCGGCAGATCGACAATCCGTTATTTATAGGACTGATCACTACCATGTTGCGTGCTGAAAAATTTATAGTGTGCAACAGCATCGTGTATTTGGTTCAAATGGTTCAAATGGCTCTGAGCACTATGGGACTTAATATCTAAGGTCATCAGTCTCCTAGAACTTTGAACTACTTAAATCTAACTAACCTAAGGACTTCACACACATCTTACAGATTCTGAATAACACCCACAGACACAATTTAATTTACGAAATCGAGTCATGCCCGGCACATCGACAATCCGTTATTTATAGGACTGATCACTACCATGTTGCGTGCTGAAAAATTTATACCGTGCAACAGCATCGTGTATTTGGTTCAAATGGTTCAAATCGCTCTGAGCACTATGTGACTTAATATCTAAGGTCATCAGTCCCCTAGAATTTTGAATTACTTAAGCCTAACCAACCTAAGGACATCACACACATCCATGCCCGAGGCAGGATTCGAACCTGCGACTGTAGCAGTTGCGCGTGTCCGAACTGAAGCGCCTATAACCGCTCGACCACCGTGGCCGGCATCGTGTATTTGACTCACAAAGAATCCGCCTAATCTTGCAATTATTACCTCTTAGGGCTGGGTTTGGCGCTAACTGATGTGCAACAATTTCAAAAATGGTTCAAATGGCTCTAAGCACTATAGGACCTAACTTCTGAAGTCATCAGTCCCATAGAACTTAGAACTACTTAAACCTAATTAACCTAAGGACATCACACACATCCATGCCTGAGGCAGGATTCGAACCTGCGAGCGTAGCGGTCGCGCGGTTCCAGACTGTAGCGCCTATAACCGCTCGGCCACCAATTTCACTAGGAGGCGGTAGGTGTACGCTCCTACACATGAAAAGAAAAATGCACGACGTGATTGACCTGTGACTTTATATGCGTCGAAAATGTTGATGCAGCTGTGTTACGTATTCTTTCCAAGTTTCCTTCGTCTCATCAATCTGCCGGAGGGGCGAAGGAGGCAGCTGAATTCTTTCTTTAGCTTCTGGCGCCTCTTGCTTTTGGGTTGCTTGCGCTTGTACGAGGGAAGAAACTGCTGACAGCAGTACTCTTATTTCTTGAGTCCGAAACTTAACAAGGGATGTTAGACGCTCCTCTGCATTTAGATGTTGCTCTTCCTTGTTTCTAATGATTCCTCAAATATCTCAGCTTTTGTATTTCAAAACACAGACACACACACACAAAATAATTCAATAGAAAGAAGAAAAATTGTCCTGTTCTGGTGTCCGAAGCTTCACATCCTGTTGCTCGTCGCCAATCAGCTACAAATTCCTTGTATGTTGTGTGCTTCTTTAGTGGATACATGAGAGAGAAACAGATGCTGTTCATGAAGAGGCAGTTTAGATATTAGTTTATTTTACACCTAATATCAAACAGTAAAAATAATACATAAGTCTTTTGCTGTAGCTGCAGCGACATTTACTAACGGTAGCATTTAGGGCTGAAAGATATAGAGGTACCACAAATTTACAAATCAGTCAGTCTTTAATACAATAACTATTCAGTAGATTACGGGCCGTGAGCACTATGAAAGTCTCTAAATGTTATTCAGGTGGAAAACACACTAAATGGGCTCAGCGCACTAATATTCGAACTTACAAGGGGAGGCCACAACGTTTGGAACGCGGATTTACTGCAAACTTCGTACAGTCGTAGTACTCCATGAGGCCAACAAAATGTGTAAGCAGTAGCGCGTACTTCTCAAGCGTTACTGAGAAAATCGCAAGAGCCCTTCGGTCAGCCGGCCCAGTAGCTCGGCGTTTTCGGTTAGAGGGTAATAAAAAAAAAACTGATTGAACGGTTCAACGAACACATTAAATTGCTGTCATCGGTCGTCCGCATCGAACAATGTAGAATAGAAATGACATTTAAGGAAAATGGTTAGCGTTCAAGCCCCGTAATCGCTGTATCACTGGGTCGAGTCCTGATCGTCAGTTTTCTTTTTTTTTTTTTTAATTTTCAACACGGTCATTTTCTTTACTATTTATATTACAATTGATACAGTGGGAAAAATACGTGTAATCGGATGAAGTTTTATTAAATTTACAATTTTATTTGGCAATCTACAAATTTTTACTATCACAAATAATATAATGTCATAACTATCGACTAGAAAACGATCAAACGCATAAAGTGCTACTGAAAATGTATGCTTGTCCGTGTCTTCAAAACTGTTCGTATTTAATCGAAAGAGAACGAGAAAGTGCTTCTCGTGAAGACGCTATCAAAATTCACGCGATACTGCATGACCAATGGCCGAGCGGTTCTAGGCGGTATGGCCTGGAACCGCGCGACCGCTTCGGTCGCAGGCTCGAATCCTGCCTCGGGCATGGATGTGCGTGATGTCCTAAGGTTAGTTATCTTTAAGTAGTTCTAAGTTCTAGGGGACTGTTGACCTAACACGTGAAGTACCACAGTGCTGAGAGACATTTGAACCATTTTTGATATAGGTTGGATTTTTTAAACTCTTTTAACGATGAAGCAAGTATATTTTATGAAAAAAAGTTCATTGACTGTTTATATTTCGGTTTTTACGTTTTACTTCCGATACGTATCGAAAATGAAGTCTATGATCTAATATTTCTGTATGTCGGTTTTTAGGTTTCATTTCCGCTAAGTATCGCAAATAAACCAAAAACCAAAATGCAGAAGGTCGACAGACTTTTAGTCATATCTCTTACTCTTTCTCTCTCTCTCTCTCTCTCTCTCTCTCTCTCTCTCTCTCATGGATACGTTAAAAATGAAACAAGTGCTTCATTTCTTTCATCAAACGTGTAAAGGCTTTAAGTTCCTCCAGCAACTCTGTCATTAAAGTTTTGTCCGCGTTGCACTCTATTATGAATATTAGAAAAGCATTTAATTCCGAGTGCACTAACAAAAGAAGAACTTTCGTCGCGCAGTAGGTAAGACAGCGCTACACACGGCACAATTTGTTGGGTGAAGTGGTGGGAAGGTCAGCTGTTGGATCGTTGTAACCAACCGACCACCCGACAAGAAAAGTTGGTCGGTCGGTTGGCGAATGCGCCTACACCAGTCCGATTTATCTGTCTGTCGGTCGGTCAGTTGGTGCGTGTGTGGTGGCCAAAGAAAGAAAGACAGACTTCTGTTTTCTTGTTGGAACGAAGTTTTTAAATATGACACATCAAGGTCAGTCAGTCTCATTTTTGTCAGTGTCCGGGAGCAGTCATGTAGCGTCCGTGTCCATCACAGAGGAAGTCTTAGACAACCGCTAACCGCTGTCGCCACAACACGGCGAAATGCTACAAGATGCACGCCACGTTATGTACCATCATGCTGTCTCGTTCGTCCTAAGCTTACAGGGGCTCCATTGATTACATTATAACTTTTACCTTAGTTGGTGCTGCATAACGTGTTAACTTGTTAATAAACACTAGTGCGCTCCTCCCGGTTTCAGTGGTCAATATTCTGTCTCTGTGGCTATGTGAATTTTGAATCTAGAATATACCGCAGTTAAGGAATCGAATTTTGAGCTCACGATTGTTAAGTCAATGGTACCGCTCTTCCTGTTCATCTGCATAGCCATTTTTAGCTTCGATTAATCACTGTTTTAAAAGAATGCTTGGTCCACACCTTCCCGCCGGAGGTTCGAGAGCTTCCTAAAAAATGTTCAACTGTGTGTGAATTCCTATGGGACCAAACTGATAATGTCATCGACCCCTAGACTTACACACTACTTAAACTAACTTATGCTAAGACTACACACACACCCATGCACGAGGCAGGACTCGAACCTCCGGCGGGAGGGGCCACGTGATCAGTGACATGGTTCCTCTAACAGTGCGGCCACTCTGCGCAGCAGTCCTCCCTCCTGCATGGGTGTGTGTGTTGTTCTTAGCCTAAGTTAGTTTAAGTAGTGTGGAAATCTAGGGGTCGATGACATTAGTAGTTTGCTTCCATAGGAATTCACACACATTTGAACATTTTGACCACACCTGCAAGTAGCATCGAGTGAGATGGTTCTGAGGCCACACGGCATCCATGGAATCAAATCAGGCGCAGGTGAGGCGTAACGCTACAACACGTAGTACTAGAAATGAAAGCTGACAAACTCGACGAAAATGGCAGCGCAATCTCAAATTCTAATCAGAACATAGACGGATTGCACATAAGATGTTTCTCTCTGTAACTGACGAGATAATAAGTGAAAGGAATACTTACTTCGATACACAAACAAGCGAAAAGATACTCTTTCTATGGAGCTACGAACATAGTTTCTTTGGTTATTTTCCGGGGAGCTACAGCAATCTATTATAATAATATTTTAATTAGATCATTATTTTTAGGTTTCCGTACCTCAATCGGTAACAACGGGACCCTTAATCGGATCTCTTTGTTGTCCGCTCTCCGTCTGTCTGTCTGTTGATGTGTCTGTTAAGACCCCTTTTTCTCAGGAACGTGTAGAGGTATCAAGTTGAAAGTTATGTCACATACTGAGGACTATGGTCCATTGACGATGTAAAAAATTTCAGCATATAAGTCAACGCAGTCAAAAGATACTGCTGTTTGTCACATGAACTATCTATACATACGGCGGTCATGGTGGTCTAGCGGTAAAGCGCGAAGGTGGAAATCGAGAAGGCGCGAGTTTGAAACTCGGTGAGACTTCTGTTTTTTCAGTCTTCGTTTTAACCTAGCCTTCACGTCTCACTTCAGAGTTGTGAGAAGTTGCCAGAAGCAACGAGTGCATCGGATTCCACGTTTAATATACAGGGGTGTCCATTGATAGTGACCGGGCCAAATATTTCCCGAAGTAAGCATCGAACGTAAAAACTACAAAGAACGAAACTCGTCTAGCTTGAAGGGGGAAACCAGATGGCGCTATGGTTGGCCCGCTAGATGGCGCTGCCAAAGGTCAAATGATATCAACTGTGTTTTTTTAAATACTAACTCCCATTTTTATTACATATTCGTGTAGTACGTAAAGAAATATGAATATTTTAGTTGGACCACTTTTCTCGCTTTGTGATAGATGGAACTGTAATAGTCACAAACGTATAAGAACGTGGTATCACGTAACATTCCGCCAGTGCGGATAGTATTTGCTTCGTGATACATTACCCGTGTTAAAATGGACCGTTTACCAATTGCAGAAAAGGTCGACAACGTGTTGATGTATGGCTGTTGTGATCAAAATGCCCAACGGGCGTGTGCTATGTATGCTGCTCGGTATCCTGGACGACATCATCCAAGTGTCCGGACCGTTCGCCGGATAGTTACATTATTTAAGGAAACAGGAAAAGTTCAGCCACATGTGAAACGTCAACCACGACCTGCAACACATGATCATGCCCAAGTAGGTGTTTTAGCTGCTGTCGCGGCTAATCCGCACATCAGTAGCAGACAAATTGCGCGAGAATCGAGAATCTCAAAAACGTCGGTGTTGAGAATGCTACATCAACATCGATTGCACCCGTACCATATTTCTATGCACCAGGAATTGCATGGCGACGACTTTGAACGTGGTGTACAGTTCTGCCACTGGGCACAAGAGAAATTACGGGACGATGACAGATTTTTTTGCACGCGTTCTATTTAGCGACGAAGCGTCATTCACCAACAGCGGTAAAGTAAACCGGCATAATATGCACTATTGGGCAACGGAAAATCCACGATGGCTGCGACAAGTGGAATATCAGCGACCTTGGCGAGTTAATGTATGGTGCGGCATTATGGGAGGAAGGAAAATTGGCCCACATTTTATCGATGGCATCTAAATGGTGAAAGGTATGCTGATTTCCTACGTAATGTTCTACGGATGTTACTACAAGATATTTCACTGCATGACAGAATGGCGATGTACTTCCAACATAATGGATGTCCGGCACATAGCTCGCGTGCGTTTGAAGCCGTATTGAATAACATATTTCATGACAGGTGGATTGGTCGTCGAAGCACCGTACCATGGCCCGCACGTTCACCGAATATGACATCCCCGGATTTCTTTCTGTGGGGAAAGTTGAAGGATAATTGCCATCGTGATCCACCGACATCGCCTGACAACATGCGTCAGCGCATTGTCGATGCATGTGCGAACATTACGGAAGGCGAACTACTCGCCGTTTGACCTATGGCAGCGCCATCTAGCGGGCCAACCATAGCGGCATCTGGTTTCCTCCTTCAAGCTAGACAAGTTTCGTTCTTTGTAGTTTTTTCGTTTGACGCTTATTTCGTGAGATATTTGGTACTGAATCATCAAAGCGTAAGTCTTACTCGCACTTGACGGATTCTTTTCTATCATGTATCTCATGTATTGAAACCACTTGAATACATATCACTTCAAATCAAATTTCTCTTTATTAGGCTGGTGCAGAAGATCGTAGCGTTTTTGTTTTGCATGTTCGTGTTCCGGTTGCTACGAGTTTATTTATCTAGTGCCATTTCTTATCTGTAGTTTACGTCTGCTTTTTGAGTTAACTTAATGTCATTTTGTCATTTGTAGATAGTGTGTGGAGCTGTGGACGCTAGAAAGTGGAGTGCCAAGTGGAGCAATCGAAATATTTCCGATATATTCTTCCGTTTGACTTCAGTAAAGTGGTGACAGCAGCGGAGGTAGCAAGAAACTTTTGCGTCGTGTATGGGTATAATGCCATTGTACACAGCACGGCAAGAAAATGGTTTTCTCGTTTTAAGGAGGATCGCTTTGAAATTATTGACTCCCCACGTTCAGGAAGACCTACGGGGTTTGATGAAGATCGTTCAGACGCACTAATCCACAATTATTCACGTCAGTGTATTCGAGAACAGGCGAATGCGATGTAACCGTTCACCATGGCACGACATTTGCATGCAATGTGGAAGGTTCAAAAATGGGGTATGTGGGTACCGCATGCTGTACACCAAAATCACAAAAGTCAGTGGGTGCCGTATGTGCATTTCTGCTTGCCCGTCATTTGTTGGCTCGTGAACAACACCGACCACTCCTGCACTGTACCGTTACTGGCGACGAGAAATAGCGTCTTCGTGCTAAACTAAGGAAAAGAAAGAAATGGTTGAGCCCAACCAAGTGAAAGCTCCCCGTAAAAAGACCTGCAAGCATCCGCAAAAAATAATTTTATTCATCTGGTGGACAGCGACGCTAAGGTGTATTACGAATTGCTTTCCCGAGGTGAAATCATCACTACTGACGTTTATTGTCAACAACTGATACGCCTTGTAGACGCAGTCCAAATATAACGACCTGGAAGACTGCGTGAAGCTATGTTACTCCGCCTTAAGCCCCGCTCCCATTGTGGTAGACTGACAGAACACAGTAAACAGAAGTTTGGTTGGGAAGTCATTGCGCACCAACCTTTTTCACCTGAAGCGCCCTCAGATTTTCACTTCTTCCGCGCTCTGTCGAACAGCTTTCAAGGAACTTGCTTTCCGGATGTATATGCGCTCTGAACATGGCTCGACGAGTTCCTAGCCTGAAAACCTCGTGGTTTCTACATTTTTAAACTTAGGAAAAACGCTCGAACTTTTGCACCAACCCTCAGTTCACAAACTAGAAACCAGCTTCATCAGTAGTGCAATAGGTTGCACATAATTGGCTGTGTTTAGATGGGTGTTCTACTGGCGGAATGTTGAGGTGTTCGTAAGAGTGCCCATTTTCCCCTGGATCGAACGGCTAACACCGCATTAAAGTGATTTTAAAGTACGGGGATATATTCGAAGTGATTAAAACGCAGCGGAATGCAATAGTTCGTTGCAAAGGTCTGGATAACTCTATCACCGGGGCAATTAATACGGAACTCATTCAGTGAGAATAATATATAATGTTTCCCCTGACAAGTTCCATACTCTTCCAGTCGTCTGCTGTTTAATCACTTCCATAATTCGATTATGAATAAGGGAAGAACGTACAACACAGTACTTCTGTTTTGCAAAGCATGAGACTGCATGAGCCGGCCGAAGTGGCCGTGCGGTTAAAGGCGCTGCAGTCTGGAACCGCAAGACCGCTACGGTCGCAGGTTCGAATCCTGCCTCGGGCATGGATGTTTGTGATGTCCTTAGGTTAGTTAGGTTTAACTAGTTCTAAGTTCTAGGGGACTAATAACCTCAGCAGTTGAGTCCCATAGTGCTCAGAGCCATTTGAACCATTTGAGACTGCACGTACTGGATCCTCAGGCTCATTTTGTTTACAGCAGCTGTGCTTAGCTTTTTATCAAATAATATTTAATTTATGAGTATTGTGAATCTGCTGGTCTGTTGCACGGTATTGTTTCTTCCGCGACTCGCTTCAGCCTGTGCATTCGTTAATCTTCAGATATCTCCTATACACAAACTTTACAATTACGTAAATGACTCTGGTGGCTGCTAGAACAGACACATCTCCACATTTTGAAATAATTTTTATTCATTTTCAGCCGTTCGAGGAGGGACTGTTCCTTTGCTAGATTACATGTTTTAATTCTCTAAATCCTTTCTCACAGCAATGCTTGTCTAGCAGTATGGCAGGGAAGCGTCTTTGGAGTTTGGAAAGAGAGAAACAAAGTTTGTCCCCGAGGTGTGCTCTAATATTGTAACTGTTGCTCACTCCCCAAGAAAAACACTTATAAACTGCCGGTCCGTCACACAGATTGAACTAGCCACAAACGTTCACTGCATCGTACACTACGCTAAAGAGTAGAAGCACGGTGTCCATCATGCACTATCTCGAAGCATACTGGCTGACATTATTATGTAATGTAGTACTTATAAATGACAGGAACTTGAGTCAGATCGCATGCACCTGATTTTTATCACTTTAAGTACAAACACATCATTTATTTTAAATGCTAAAATTTTTAATTTTCATTAGATGTCTGATCAACTAACACTGGAATACTGCTCTTTCACGAGGTATGTTTGAAGAATTTACTATGGATCACTCTTCTGAATCAAAATTACACTGAAGCGCAAAAGAAACTGAAACTGGTATAGGCATGCGTATTCAAATACAAATATATGTAAACAGACAGAATATGCGATGCGATCGGCAATGCCTATATAAGACAACAAGTGTCTCGCTCAGTTGTTAGATAGGTTACTGCTGCTACAATGGCAGGTTATCAAGATTTAAGTGAAGAATAATATTTTCACTCTGCAGCGGAGTGTGTTCTGATATGAAACTTCCTGGCAGATTAAAACTGTGTGCCGGACCGAGACTCGAACTCGGGACCTTTGCCTTTCGCGGGCAAGTGCTCTTGCCCGCGAAAGGCAAAGATCCTGAGTTCGAGTCTCGGTCCGGCACACAGTTTTAATCTGCCAGGAAGTTTCAAGATTTAAGTGAGTTTGAACGTGGTGTTATAGTCAGCGCACAAGCGATGGGACGCAGCATCTCCGAGGTAGAGATGAAGTGGAATTTTCCCGTACGATATCAGGAATCTGGTAAAATATCATATCTCCGACATCGCTGCGGCCGGAAAAACATTCTGCAAGAACGGGACCAAGTACGACTGAAGAGAATCGTTCAGCGTGTCACAAGTGCTACCCTTGCGCAAACTGCTGCAGCATTCAACGAAACATCATCGAAATGGGTTTCCGGAGCCGTAGGCCCAATCGTGTACCCTTGATGACTGCACTACAGAAAGCTTTAGGCCTCGCCTGGGTCCATCAAGACCGACATTGGACTGTTGACGACTGGAAATACGTTGCGTGGCCGGACGAGTCTCGTTTCAATTTGTACCGAGCGGATGGACGTTTACGGGTATGAAGACAGCCTCATGAATCCATGAACCCTGCATGTCAGAAGGGGACTGTTCTAGCTGATTGAAGCTCTGCAGTGGTGTTCTGCCTGTGCAGTTGGAGCGATATGGGACCCCTGATATGTCTAGATACGACTCCGACAGGTGACACGTACGTAGGCATCCTGTCTGATCACCTGCATGCATTCAAGTCCGTTTCGCACTCCGACGGACTTGGGCAATTCCAGCAGGACAATGCGAGATCCCAGACGCCCAGAATTGCTACAGAGTGGCTCCAGGAACACTCTTCTGAGTCTAAACATTTCCGTTGGCCACCAAACTCATTATTGAGCGTACCTGGGATGCCTTGCAACGTGCTGTTCAGAAAAGATCTCCACCCCCTCTTGGATTTATGGACAGCCCTGCAGAATTCTTGGTGTCAGTTCCCTCCATCACTCTTTCAGACATTAGTCGAGGCCGTGCCACGTGGTGTTGCGGTACTTCTGCGTGCTCGCGGGGACCCTTGACGATATTAGGCAGGTGTTACAGTTTCTTTGGCTCATCAGCGAAGAACGACTACGTCTTCACTAGCTAATAGGAATAAGTCAAGCTCAAGAAATGTTTGTTCTGAACAAATGTGTGGCCAAGTCAGAAATACAAAAAGATACACATATAACGTAAGCAAAGTGTCTTCACTTGATAGTAAGAGGTAAACCTAAGTTCACACAATGCACTCATACATAAAAAGATGCAAATATGACATTACAATAGTGCTTATGTATTTAGATAGGATAATGGATTACATGCGTACTAAGGTAAAGTTACTGAGTATTCATGTCACTAGTGCAAATTTTCCTACATAAAGCTCTAAATGTCTTTTACACTTGGTGCTCTACAGCTTGCAGGCATTGTGAATACGTAATACTGAAAGTTAACTGCTTGACAGTAGCTGCTTGTTGGCAGTAGTTTATTTTACCGGACAAGTTTCGAGCGTTGCCCTTCATCAGCGGTATGTGTATTACACAAAAGTCACGTATTTCTCATAGTACGTTGTATACAGTGTATATACTAGTGTTTAATGCGTATGTGATTTTTTAGTTCATTGTAATTTGCCCATGTATAGTGAAACATCCAGACATTATTTTAAAACAAAAGACCGATGTAAACGAGATGGAATTCGTCGAAAATTTCGCTAGAATTCCTCGCTAACAACACATGTCTTTACTGGGGTAACAGAGAGAAAACAGATCAGAAGGTGTATTATGTATACTCTGTGATGTATACCAGAAATAATATTTGGATGTATAGCAATTGCAAATAACAACAGTGCATATTTTCGTAAAACGTTCCCAATCCTGATTACATATCCATACATCTTATAAAAAGTATATATGTATTTACGTTCCACTTTTCCTCCTGAATCATTGGACCAGTATCAACCAAACTTCGTGCACATGTCATTTATTGTCTGGAAAGAATCGCTGTGGGGGTAAGAAATACCCATCCATAAATGGGTTAAGGCTGGCGGTGAAAAAGCATCGAATATTTGGAAGTGAGAGCACTTAGAGACTTGCAGCAAACTTTACACATAATTTCAAAACTTTACGTAACTTTTTCTCACTGACAACCACAATATGACGAAAGGAAAAAAAGTATATCGCTTACTACATTTTCGCTATTCATGCAGTAAAATTGCCACATAAACTATGACGTTTTAATTTCTTCTTTCTTACTAACTGTACTCGTGGCACGTCTTGCAGACAGTATTCGGATATACCACTGACTGTACCAGAAAAATCACATCAATGTACACCACTTAGTTTTGGAGATATGACGTAAAGCACTGAGATGCGTGAAAAACTGCCGCATCATCCATGACGTTTTAATTTCTTACTTCATTGTTACTAACTATATTCGCAACACATTTCGCAGAGAGTACCTACTCATTCCCCTAAATGTACCTACAAAAATATATTATTGTACGACACATAGTTCACGAAATATGACGTCATAAACATGGACCTGTGTGAAAATGAAACTGCAGGGAGAAATTCACTAGACATACAGGGGGAATATGAGTCAAAATACACGTGAAATATGTAAAGTATAAATGAAATATATTTGACGTGTGGGTGTGCGAGTAAAGCCACAGGTAAAAAGCTGCTGGAACGATTTCAGTGAAATTTGGCACACTTTTCAATTTAAATCTTGAAATACACTACTGGCCATTAAAATTGCTATACCACGAAGATGACGTGCTACAGACGCGAAATTTAACCGACAGGAAGAAGATGTTGTGATATACTAATGATTAGCTTTTCAGAGCATTCTCACAACATTGTCGCCGGTGACGACACCTACAACATGCTGACATGAGGAAAGTTTCCAATCGATTTCTCCTATACAAACAGCAGTTGACCGGGGTTGCCTGGTGAAACGTTGTTGTGATGCCTCGTGTAAGGAGGAGAAATGCGTACCATCACGTTTCCGACTTTGATAAAGGTCGGATTGTAGCCTATCGCGATTGCAGTTTATCGTATCGCGACATTGCTGCTCGCGTTGGTCTAGATCCAATGACTGTTAGCACAATATGGAATCTGTGGTTTCAGGAGAGTAATACGGAACGCCGTGCTGGATCCCATCGGCCTCGTATCACTAGCAATCGAGATGACAGGCATCTTATCCACATGGCTGTAATGGATCGTGCAGCCTCGTCTCGATCCCTGAGTCAACAAATGGGGACGTTTGCAAGACAACAACCATCTGCACGAACAGTTTCACGACGTTTGCAGCAGCGTGGACTATCAGCTCGGAGACCTTGGTTTCTGATGAATCCAGGTACAGTTTGCAGAATCATGATGGTCACATCCGTGTTTCGCGACATCGCGGTGAACGCACATTGGAAGCGTGTATTGGTCTTCGCCATACTGGCGTATCACCTGGCGTGATGGTATGGGATGCCATTGGTTACACGTCTCGGTCACCTCTTGTTCGCAATGACGGCACATTGAACGGTGGACGTTAAATTTCGGATGTGTTATGACCCGTGGCTCTACCCTTCATTCGATCCCTGCGAAACCCTACATTTCAGCAGGATAATGCACGACCGCATGTTGCAGGTCCTGTACGGGCCTTTATGGATACAGGAAATGTTCGACTGCTGCCCCGGCCAGCAAATTCTCCAGATATCTCACCATTTGAAAACCTCTGGTCAATGGTGGCCGAGGAACTGGCTCGTCACAATACGCCAGTCACTACTCTTGATGAACTGTGGTATCGTGTTGAAGTTGCGTGGGCAGCTATACCTGTACACGCCATACAAGCTCTGTTTGACTCAATGCCCAGGTGTATGAAGGCCGTTATTACGGTCAGAGGTGGTTGTTCTGGGTACTGATTTCTCAGGATCTATGAAACCAAATTGCGTGAAAATGTAATCATACGTCAGTTCTAGTATAATGTATTTGTCCAATGAATACCCGTTTATCATCTGCATTTCTTCTTGGTGTAGCAATTTTGATGGCCAGTAGTGTATTTACTATACGAGCAAGAAAAACAAGACTCCTGACTGTATGAGTGGGATATGGAGACAGAAGAAAGGATGATAAGGGGGAAGGAGATGCTCGAAAGAGATAGGGGATTGGTAAATGGACAGAGAAGGTAAGAGGACGATATTAACAGAGACGACGTGGGGGGGGGGGGGGGGGGAGAGAGAGAGAGGGAGAGAGAGAGAGAGAGAGAGAGAGAGAGAGAGAGAGAGACAGACTGGCAGAGGTATGGGAGGCAGAGGTGAACAGTCACAGAGGGAGGAGGAAATGGACAGAGAAAGGGAAGAGTGGCAAAAATGACAAAGAGAGGGTGTTAGTAGGCTGTTTAGATTTTTATCCTGGTAACGCCATGTAGCGTTCTATGTGAAAATCACTGGCTGTGCTGTGTGCAGTTTGTGGCCAGTGTGCATTGTTGGAATATTTGCTATTGTAGTGTTGGGCAGCTGCATGTGAATAGCACATAGTGTTGCGCAGTTGGAGGTGAGCCGCCAGCAGTGGTGGATGTGGGAAGACACATGTCGGAATTTTGAGAGCGGACGATCTGAACGTGTGTCCATCAGAACGAGTAAATTTGTATTACTGGACATCATGAACTGATATATATATATATATATATATATATATATATATACACACTCCTGGAAATGGAAAAAAGAACACATCGACACCGGTGTGTCAGACCCACCATACTTGCTCCGGACACTGCGAGAGGGCTGTACAAGCAATTGTAAGTAGGCTGTTTAGGTTTTTTTATTGGTAACGCCACCTCTGTATGAAAATCACTGGCTGTGCTGTGTGCAGTCTGTGGCAGCTTTGCATTGTTGTAATACTCGTCATTGTAGTGTTGGGCAGCGGCAGCTGGATGTGAACAGCGCGTAGCATTGCGGAGTTGGAGGTGAGCCGCTAGCAGTGGTGGATGTGGGGAGAGAGATGGCGGAGTTTTGAAATTTGTCATGAACTGCTATATTTATATATGATGATATCAAGGTAAATACATTGTTTGTTCTCTATTAATATCTTTCATTTGCTAACTATCCCTATCAGTAGTTAGTGACTTCCATAGTTTGAATCTTTTATTTAGCTGGCAGTAGTGGCGCTCGCTGTATTGCAGTAGCTTCAGCAGCGAAGATTTTTGTGAGGTAAGTGATTTGTGAAAGGTATAGTTTAATGTTAGTCAGGGCCATTCCTTTGTAGGGAATTTTGAAAGTCAGATTGCGTTGCGCTAACAAAATATTGTGTGTCAGTTTAAGCACAGTCATGTATAATTGTTCAAAGGGGATGTTTCACAATGATCACACGCACGGCACAGCGGACACACCAGGAACCGCGGTGTTGGCCGTCGAATGGGCTAGCTGCGCAGCATTTGTGCACCGCCGCCGTCAGTGTCAGCCAGTTTGCCGTGGCATACGGAGCTCCATCGCAGTCTTTAACACTGGTAGCATGCCGCGACAGCGTGGACGTGAACCGTATGTGCAGTTGACGGACTTTGAGCGAGGGCGTATAGTGGGCGTGCGGGAGGCCGGGTGGACGTACCGCCGAATTGCTCAACACGTGAGGCGTGAGGTCTCCACAGTACATCGATGTTGTCGCCAGTGGTCGGCGGAAGGTGCACGTGCCCGTCGACCTCGGACCGGACCGCAGCGACGCACGGATGCACGCCAAGACCGTAGGATCCTACGCAGTGCCGTAGGGGACCGCACCGCCACATCCCAGCAAATTAGGGACACTGTTGCTCCTGGGGTATCGGCGAGGACCATTCGCAACCGTCTCCATGAAGCTGGGCTACGGTCCCGCACACCGTTAGGCCGTCTTCCGCTCACGCCCCAACATCGTGCAGCCCGCCTCCAGTGGTGTCGCGACAGGCGTGAATGGAGGGACGAATGGAGACGTGTCGTCTTCAGCGATGAGAGTCGCTTCTGCCTTGGTGCCAATGATGGTCGTATGCGTGTTTGGCGCCGTGCAGGTGAGCGCCACAATCAGGACTGCATACGACCGAGGAACACAGGGCCAACACCCGGCATCATGGTGTGGGGAGCGATCTCCTACACTGGCCGTACACCACTGGTGGTCGTCGAGGGGACACTGAATAGTGCACGGTACATCCAAACCGTCATCGAACCCCTCGTTCTACCATTCCTAGACCGGCAAGGGAACTTGCTGTTCCAACAGGACAATGCACGTCCGCATGTATCCCGTGCCACCCAACGTGCTCTAGAAGGTGTAAGTCAACTACCCTGGCCACCAAGATCTCCGGATCTGTCCCCCATTGAGCATGTTTGGGACTGGATGAAGCGTCGTCTCACGCGGTCTGCACGTCCAGCACGAACGCTGGTCCAACTGAGGCGCCAGGTGGAAATGGCATGGCAAGCCGTTCCACAGGACTACATCCAGCATCTCTACGATCGTCTCCATGGGAGAATAGCAGCCTGCATTGCTGCGAAAGGTGGATATACACTGTACTAGTGCCGACATTGTGCATGTTCTGTTGCCTGTGTCTATGTGCCTGTGGTTCTGTCAGTGTGATCATGTGATGTATCTGACCCCAGGAATGTGTCAACAAAGTTTCCCCTTCCTGGGACAATGAATTCACGGTGTTCTTATTTCAATTTCCAGGAGTGTACATTGTTTCTCCTCTATCAAAATCTTTCATTTGCTAACTATGCCTATCAGTAGTTAGTGCCTTCAATAGTTAGAATCCTTCATTTAGCTGGCAGTATAGGCACTCGCTGTATTGCAGTAGTTCGAGTAACGAAGATTTTTGTGAGGTAAGTGATTCGTGAACGGTATAGATTAATGTTAGTCAGGACCATTCTTTTGTAGGAATAATTGATAGTCAGATTGCGTTGCGCTAAAAATATTGTGTGTCAGTTTAGTGTTGATCAGAATAAGTAAAGAGAGAAATGTCTGAGTACGTTCAGTTTTGCTCAACTGTTTGAAAATCAAATAACGTAAGAGGTTTATCAGCACAGTAATTCATAAATTTTTCTAAGGGGACGTTTCAAGGGGAGAGGAAGAGATGGACACCGACAGGAAAGAGGAGGAGATGGACAAGGAGGGGGTGGAAAAGATGGAAAGAGAGAGGGGGAGGAGTAAATGGACAGAGCGAAGGGCAGTGGGAGATGGACAGTGTGGGAAGAGGAAGAGATGTGCACAGAAAGGAAAGAGGAGGAGATGAACAGCGAAGAGGTGTAGAAGATGGACAGAGAGAGGGGAGAGGAGGAGATGGACGGAGGGAAGGGTAGTAAGAGATGGACAGAGAGTGAGAGGTAGAGTATGTCGACAGAGAGACAGGCCAGGGGACATGGACAGAGACGGGGGGGAAGGAAGAGATGGACTCATAAACACTGGTTGCTTAGCTAATAAGTCGTGGGATACCTCCCACTTATACGTCAGACCTCCTTTTGCCTGGTGTAGCACAGCAACTTTGTGTATCATCTACTCAACAAGTCGCTGGAAGTGCCCTGCAGAAATATTGAGTCATGCTGTCTCTACATCTGCCCGTAATTGCGAAAGTGTTGCCAGTGGACTGCCCTCTCGATTATGTTCCATAAATTTTCGATGGGTTCTATGTTTGAAGATCTGGGTTGCCAAATCATTTTCTCGAACTGTTCAGAATGTTCTTAAAACCAATCGTAATCATCTGTGACATGGCGCATTGTCATCGATATGAATTCCATGGTTGTTTGGGAACATAAAGGTCATAAATGGATTAAAATTGTCTCCGAGTATCCGTACATAACAATTTCTAGTCAATGATCGGTTCAGTTGGATCAGAGGACCCAGTCCATTCCATGCAAACATAGCACACACCATTATGGAGCCACCACCAGCTTGCACTTTACCTTGTTAAAAGCTTGGGTCAATGGTTTTGTGGCCTCTGCGCCACACTCGAACCCTACCATCAGCTTTTAGCAACTGAAATCGGGACTCATCTGACCAGGTCACGGTTTTCCAGACGTCTAGGGTCCAATCGATATGGTCGCGAGTCCAGGGGAAGTGCTGCAGGCGATGTCGTGTTGTTAGCAAAGGTATTCGCGTCGGTCGTCTACTGCCATAGCCATTAACGCCATACTTCGCCCACTACCGTAACAAATACGTTCGCCGTACGTACCACATTGATTTCTACGGTTACTTCACAGTGTTGCTTGTCTGTTAGCACTGACAACTCTACGCAAACGCCGCTGCACTTGTTTGTGAAATGACGGCTGTCTGCCATTGTCTTGTCTGCGGCGATAGATAATGCCTGAAATTTGGCACTTCCGGCACGCTCTTGACGCTGTAGATCTCGGAATACTGAATTTCCTAACGATTTCCGAAATGGAATGTCACACGCGTCTAGCTCCTACTACCAATCTGCGGTCAGAGTTTGTTAATTCCCGTCGTGCCACCATAATCACGTCGGTACCTTTTCACATCAACCACCTGTGCAGAAATGACAGCTTTGCCACTGCACTGTCCTTTCATACCTTGTGCACGCGATACTACCCTCATCCGTATATGTACTGTATGCAAGCCTCTAATGATACGCGATGAGACCATGGAAAAAACAAATGAAACATAAAACATATAGTTCACGTCTGTTTTACCTGTTTTGAACATGCCCTTCTTCTCTTCGTACATGTTTGTCATCGCAGAATTTCAGTCAACATGCATAGCCAAATGTCTGTTGTCCGATGATGATTTGTGTGAGAATACGTGCTTGCATTTCACACACTGAGCAAATGCAGAAAAAATGGAGTTGTCTAGATTTTTCAGTAGATATATGAAAACTGTTCTAAACTTTGCTTTATATTGTCGAACTGGGTTTTTGAGACTTGTCAACCTCGCTTTCATAATCCGCATTATTATATCCTCCACTACGAACTGGTTAACGCCACCATTGCTTCCTAATACAGTCAGAGTAGAAGCATTTATAGAGCACGGCAAAAAAAATCAAGGAAACTCCACGAGCGCTAACGAACGGAGTCAGAATTTTCAATTACTGAATCCCGCTAGAAACGCGTCATAAAGGCAGTTTTACTGGGTAGTGGACACTGTGGAGCCTATTTCCATCACAGACCCGCAAACACCCAATATATTCGAATGGCCGAGCAGCGCGAACACATGTTCAAAACACAGCACCGCACGGCGGCGGACGTAAAGGTTAGTTTACACGGCGACCTTGGGTTGCGCCACTCGTTGCACGAAACGAGTTGCACGCAAATGATTTCATATATGACTGTAGACACAGCGACATCACTGTATATTTCAGTTTCGTCGTTTTGTGAGTGCCATAATCGCAGGTAAAATGGACGTTTTGACAGCTACACGAGTTGTGGAGCAGTTAACGCTTGTAAGCGTAAAATTTCTGCCTAAGAAAAGAAATAAGAAACGTGCTTGAGTATGTGATTGGATAAAGAAAAGACGTCAGCTGGCGGGAGTGGCAGAGTGGTTCTAGGCGCTGCAGTTCTGAAAGGAGCGACCGCTACGTTTGCCGGTTCGAATGCTGCCTCGGGCATGGATGTGTGTGGTGCCCTTAGGTTAGTTAGGTTTAAGTAGTTCTAAGTTCTAGGGGACTGATGACCTCAGAAGTTATGTCCCATAGTGCTCAGAGCCATTTGAACCATTTGAACCAAGTCGCGTTACAAGGAATTAAAAACCCACAAATGCATAAAACACTACTACGTACAGTTTATATAACGTATCGTGAGAAATATCTTTGCTATATTGGAGATACCACTGACGATGGGCAACACCCGAAAGTAGTCCGGTAAAATAAACTACTACCAACGAACAGCTTCTGTGAAACAATTAGTTATTAATATGGAATATTTACAAAAAATTATAAGCGTCTGACCCGTCGTGAATCTGTTGAAACTCTATTAAACAATCTGGGCATTATTAATTGTAACTGAACTCAAACTGTATGTCGGATAGCTGTAACAAGGTTCCTACATAGTCAGTTATGACAAATGCGGTCTTTCATTAGATATAGCAACGTGATGTCGTGATTGAACATGTTCCGACAACGTTATGTTCACAGAAAAACTCAAAGAATTTGGAGTCGATTTAATATTCCTCTTTCAGAACGCCACCGTTTTACAGCTTTATTTATACAGTAAAGCCAATGATGTGACTGCGAGAAACATTTTAACATTCTCTGAAGTATAGAATGTATCTGATGATTCAAAGAGAAAGACCAGATCTCAGTTGTTGAATACAGACGAATTACAAAGGCAGTAACACATTACGCACGTCCCTGGACAGAGGAAGATTCAAACTTTAGACACACCTGTGTTGTTGACTGTAGCATCTTGGCGACTACACCGCCAGAGAAATTATTTTGTTTGTTGAAATATTCGTGAAGTTCGAGTGCAGCGTGGATTCCGACGTCGATTTAGAAAGATGCCGCCTGTGCACAAGTAGATTTATGACTGGCATACAAAATTCGTGGAAGATGGTTGCATATGCCGAGGGAAGGGCACTGGCCGGCCACTCACGTCTGATGAAAACATCGAGCATATCAGAGATACGTTCACACGGAGCCCTCGGAAATCCACAATATAGGCAGGCAAAGAGCTTCAGCTTCCTCAAACAACGCCGTGGTGCGTTCTGAAACGACGCCTACGAATGAAGCCTAACGAGTTGCTATTACTGTGGTATCTGTGTCCCAGCGGCCGTAACAGAAGGTACGAATTTTGCATTTGACTTCTCCAGGATATGGCAGAGGACACATTTTCTTAACGACTCATCTTTTTGGCCGAGTCGGCGTTTTATCTATCGGGTAAAGTAAACAGCCATAATATAAAAATTTGGAGGTCACAAAATTCTGGCGTCGTTCTAGAATGTGGAAGAGACTCACCGAAACTGAATGTGTTTTGTGCCATTCCTGTTTGCGAAGTTTATGGACTTTTCGTTCTTGCGGAGAAAACTGTGACAGGAATGTCATCTTGGACATGCTGTAAAATTATTTCTTTCCTCACCTTCACCAAGATTTCAATGATTCCAGTCATTCCATCACGAAGGAGGTACACGGCTCGTGTTGTCTGCAGTTCAACCATGCCTAGACGGTCAATGCTGCAGTTCGATGGCGTCCGCATTGTCAACGAGGCAAATATCCAGATGTCTGCGAGTGAACCAAAGCGATGTTGTTCGGACATGGAGGAGATACAGAGAGACAGGAACTGGCGATGACATGCCACGCTCAGGCCGCCCAAGGGCTACTGCTGCAGTGGATGACGGCTACCTACGGATTATGGTTCGGAGGAACCCTGACAGCAACGCCACCATGTTGAATAATGCTATTCGTGCAGCCACATGACGTCGTGTTACGACTCTAACTGTGCGCCATAGGCTGCATGTAGCGCAACTTCACTCCCAATGTCCATGGCGAAGTCCATCTTTGCAACCACGACACCATGCAGCGCGGTACAGATGGGCCCAACAGCATGCCGAATGGACTGCTCAGGATTGGCATCACGTTCTCTTCACCGATGAGTGTCGCATATGCCTTCAACCAAACAATCGTAGGATACGTGTTTGGAGTCAACCCGGTCAGGTTGAACGCTTTAGACACACTCTCCAGTATGTGTAGCAAGGTGGAGATACCCTGCTGTTTTGGGGTGGTATCATGAGAGGCCGACGTACGCCGCTGGTGGTCCTTGAAGGCACCGTAACGGCTGTACGATACGTAAATGTCATCCTCCTACCGATAGTGCAACCATATCGGCAGCATATTGGCGAGGCATTCCTGTTCATGGACGGCAATTCGAGCCCCCATCGTGCACATCTTGTGAATACTTCCTTCAGGATAACAACATAGCTCGACTAGAATGGCCAGCATGTTCTCCAGACATGAACCCTATCGCACATTCCTGGGATGGATTTAAAACGGCTTTTTACGGACGACATGACCCACCAACCCCTCTGAGGGATCTGCGCCCACGCAAATTTTATTTAGCTGGCGTCGCGTCAGTTTACTTAAAGTTTATCTTATGAGCTAAATCAGTAGTTGGTCCTCACAGTAAATGATTTTGACCATTTATACACCGTTTCAAGTATTTTTCGGTGGCGCAAGAGAGAGCTCAACAGTAACATCCTTTTGTACCGTCCGCTATCGCTATTGCTCACTGGCTAATTCCTCCTCACGATCAAAACACAGCCATTACCTTCTGTATACACAGACCGTGCCCCTTTTCCCTGTTCTCAGACCTTCTGAAAGAATAAAGGTCAGCTCCGTAGGACCAAATTGAGGAGCAAATCTCCAAGGTAATGGAACTTGTCAGTACATGAAGTTGCAACACAAAAGTAATAACAGAAAAAATAAAATGTTTATGAACCCAAAAATAGACAGTCAATATGTTTATGTAAACGCAGTCAACAATATAACACAGAAATCTTTATTTCTTCGATTCTGATGGTCTTCTGCGTTTGCTTGCTATTGATAAGTTATATTTTTCTCCCGGTCTTCTGCCTTGTTCAGCTCGCTCATGCTTGAATAATTTGCATACGTAAAAGCTTAAAATTGCAATTTCTAGTAAAACAACGATGCAACGATGTCATGATGAGCCTCTGGTCACTGGAAGTTTCTTCATTACTCTTACGGTGATCTTCAGAGAATTGTTTCAGTCTAACTGCTTCATTAAATCGTCCCTCTTTCTGGTTCCTATCCTCTCGTCCCTGTCCATTTCTTGACTCAAAATGAACTTCACTTTCCATGACTGAGGCGTTGAGATAAAAAAGGGGGACATGTCACTCAACAGCAGGTTTGAAATATTTTGAAAAAAGTATACAATCTTCAGTAGCATTATTCCCAAACCTTACGGTTACTCTCAATTGCATACCAAAATTTTGCCCCCCTTCTTGCAGCGGCGTACCGTAGGTCTCTAGAAAAGCGTAGCGTTCCAAAAGATTGGAAAAGGGCACAGGTCATACCCGTTTTCAAGAAGGGACGTGGAACAGATGTGCAGAACTATAAACCTATATCTCAAACGTCGATCCGTTGTACAATTTTGGAACATGTATTATGTTCGAGTATAATGACTTTTCTGGAGACTAGAAATCTACTCTAGGAATCAGCATGAGTTCCGAAAAAGACGATCATGTGAAACCCAGCTCGCGCTATTCGTCCACGAGACTCAGAGTGCCATAGACACGGGTTCCCAGGTAGATGCCGTGTTTCTTGACTTCCGCAAGGCGTTCTATACAGTTCCCCACAGTCGTTTAATGAACAAAGTAAGAGTATATGGACTATCAGACCAATTGTGTGATTCGATTGAAGAGTTCCTAGATAACAGAACGTAGCATGTCATTCTCAATGGAGAGAAGTCTTCCGAAGTAAGAGTGATTTCAGGTGTGTTGTAGAGGAGTGTCGTAAGACCGTTGCTATTCACAATGTACATAAATGACCCTGTGGATAACATCGGAAGTTCACTGAGGCTGTAATATATCGGGAGGTTGTAACAATGGAAAATTGTACTGAAATGCAGGAGGATCTGCAACGAATTGACGTAGGGTGCAGGGAATGGCAATTGAATCTCAATGTAGACAAGTGTAATGTGCTGCGAAAACAGAGAAAGAAAGATCCTTTATCATTTAGCTACAATATAGCAGGTCAGCAACTGGAAGCAGTTAATTCCATAAACTATCTGGGAGTAGGCATTAGGAGTGATCTAAAATGGAATGACCATATAAAATTAATCGTCGGTAAAGCAGATGCCAGACTGAGATTCACTAGAAGAATCTTAAGGAAATGCAGTCCGAAAACAAAGGAAGTAGGTTACAGTACACTTGTTCGCCCACTGCTTTATTACTGCTCACCGGTGTGGGATCCGTACCAGATAGGGTTGATAGAGAAGATCCAACGGAGAGCGGCGCGCGTCTTTACAGGGTCATTTGATAATCGCGAGAGCGTTACGGAGATGATAGATAGACTCCAATGGAAGACTCTGCAAGAGAGATGCTCAGTAGCTCGGTACCGACTTTTGTTGAAGTTTAGAGAACATACCTTCACCGAGGAGTGAATCAGTATATTGCTCCATCCTACGTATATCTCGTGAAGAGACCATGAGAATAAAATCATCCTGTAGCGTCTCAGGTTTCAGAGAAATGACGTCCATTTATGCTCTCGGCACATTATGAAAATGAGGAACTATCAGCTTCCGAACCAGAATAGATGCTTATTTCACAATTACAATGCTGTTGGGCGAAGAAGAGATGCCTTTTAACTGAACTGTGTATTCAATTATTTTGTATAGAGTAATAGCCCAATTTATAATCACATGTTAGTATAATGTTTCTACATAGCTTGCTTTTACTTTTGTATTATGTACAAAACATGCAAACAATGAACACTGTATGACAATTTAACTGCAATCTTCACCTGTTCCCCTTAAGGGATAATTTTTCCTTTCCATTTGTTGGTCTCCAAACCCACGACCTTCTTTTGTTTGCCGGCCGCGGTGGTCTAGCGGTTCTAGGCGCGCAGTCCGGAACCGCGCGGCTGCTACGGTCGCAGGTTCGAATCCTGCCTCGGGAGCGCCATGGTCCCGTGGTTAGCGTGAGCAGCTGCCAAACGAGAGGTCCATGGTTCAAATCTTCCCTCGAGTGAAAAGTTTAATTTTAGCCGGCACGGTAGCTCAGCGTGTTCGGTCAGAGAGCCGGTTGGCCTCTGTAATAAAAAACTGAGTGGAACGATCAACCACCGAACTTGAACAGGCTGTCTTGCGACGTCCGCAACGACCAAACACAACGATCATTAACGAACAAAATGAAAAAAAAAAAAAAAATCCTGCCTCGGGCATGGATGTGTGTGATGTCCTTAGGTTAGTTAGGTTTAAGTAGTTCTAAGTTCTAGGGGACTGATGACCACAGATGTTAAGTCCCATAGTGCTCAGAGCCATTTTGAGCCATTTCTTTTGTTTAATCACATTACTCTTCCACAGTTCAGGAGGTCGTTTCTTTCTCCTAAATTCATGTAAATCGTTTCTGGACTCGTCTGGAGGTTCCATCACCGAAGCCATTTTGAAATCTCACAGCTGTTAACTGCATCCCTTTATCACGCTGCCATCACATCTCAAGTTCTTTCGTGCAATGTAGGGACTTGCCTCTGTGACAAGTCCTCTATCTGCACGGTACGAAATTTCAGCACTGACTTAGACATGGAAGAAGTCCCTAAAATGATGACGAGTCCCGTTTTTCATCTCAACGCCTCAATTACGGAACGTGAAAAGTCTCGCGAACGTGACCTCGACAAAAGTCACTGCCTCTGTCCGAGTTTTTCCTTTCAGCTGCTTTCTTCTTCACACACTTTACCCTCCATCCATTCGCTGAAAATTATACCTTCTCTTCGACAAAATACAACACTTCTCCGGTAAAAATTACCATGTTTTTGTCCGTCTTTCCACCACCGACCCTAGTCGTCAACTGATTCTCTTCGTCCTCGAGAAATTACCGAAACAAAATTTCAACCTATCCGGCCATACCACTTAACATTTATAGTTAATATTACACAGAATTTGCATATCAGTTTACATACAGCTAGGCATTTTAACTTCAAGGAGCTAGGCATTTTAACTGCACCGTCACAACACATATTTTCGCTACTGAAATTCGTCATAAATAATCTAACACAATTTGAGAAGAACAATGATGTACATAGCTACAACACTAGAGGGAAAAATAGCCTTTATTACTCATTGTTTAAGCTGTTAGTGGCTGGCTGAGGAGCTCAAAATGCAGCAGTAAAAATTTTTGATTATTTGCCCAAAATACATAAAGTGGGTGACAGGTAGCGAAGCAAGTTCTGCATCAAATTTAAAACCATTTCTCCAGGACAACTCATTCTATTCAACTGAAGAATTTCTACTTAAAAACTGGTAGCTAGTTAAAAGAAAAACATTTTTAAAGTGCAGTTGCATGTGTAGGAATATAAAAATTATGTTTTCATTAATGTCACTGATCATGTATAGTCGTTCCATATCATTTCGATAAAAGACTCAGCTAACTATCTTACATGAAAAATAACAAAACACATATATACATATTACATGGGTTCGTTCATACTTACGCTGCAATTTGGAATATATATATATATATATATATATATATATATATATATATATATATATATATATATAAGGTAGAAATTACACGAAAACATGAAATCAATGTTAAATTCGTCTTCCGTAACTGAAAAAAGATGTCGCATTAAGTTACAGTGGAGAAAAACCTCTGTCACAATACTAATGTTTTAGGTTAGACTAACCATGACTGTTAATGATGTACTGAAAATACAAACTTTCTGTTACCAGTCACAATTTATGTCTTTTATTGCCACTAAGAATTTCAGAGATGTAACATCCATTTTTGGGAGGATTTATATGAATTAATGCGACAGACAGCTGTTTTGTGTAAGACTTTCGGGTAACTTGTGTCTAGTAGACAGTGCCACAACTTACCCCGAGGTCGGACACACAACACATACATGGCGCATTGATTCGAATAAATCCACTTGATGGAAGTTTCAACCTCTGAAGCACATAATGGAAATAAAATAAAATAATAGAAAATCTGACTCGTAACAGAAACTTGTAGTTTCACATAATTCACGCTTTCACGTCAAAACTTTCACATGCAGCTTTCTAATAGAAAATTTTTAACAAAAATTTTTAATATGGAACGATTTGCAAGTGTAAATGGTCTGCGGTCCTGTTCATTAACTGTATGCGTCCGCGCAGAGAGCGCGGTGAAGGTCGGTATGCATGAACTCAATTTTCGTCAGGCCATTTGACGTAAGGGAGCGGCCCCTTCTGTAACGACCCAGTTGTGACTGGCTGTCGCGCTCCGTCCTCGATTGGCGCAATATGCGTTCGTGTTACGATGTTTTTGGGTTGCAGTATGGTTCCGAGTGGGTACTGAAGGAACTTAACGAGGCTCAGTATGATGAATAATGAATTAAGGCGTTCTCATTTGCAGATCAGCGGTGCGCTGGCAGTAAAGAAGCCACCGTGTCTGTTTGGCGCTGTCTTACACTTCACAAATATACTGCCGGGAAAAATGCAACATCTTCAAGGCCTGTGTTCAGTGGCAGGGACTGCAGTGTTAGAGGTTCATTTGGCACTGTCCTCTGAGATCAGATGGCACTCATGAGGCTTGTCCAAGCGCCCTCTGTTATTTACTCTGCACTCAGTAACCGAGTTGATTTCGGAGGTGAACAGTGATTGCAAAATTCATAGTATGGTACAACCGCGCCCCGTCTGTGTGTACGAACGCCTGACGAACAAATGCAGCCAATTGAAAGGCGTCGCAATGTGGGTCTGCGGCAAGTTAGGTGGAATCATCGACGGATTGCTGTATACACTAATGGCCATTAAAATTGCTACACCAAGAAGAAATGCAGATGATAAACGAGTATTTGTTGGACAAATCTATTATACTAGAACTGGCATGAGATTACATTTTCACGCAATTTGGGTGCATTGATTCTGAGAAATCAGTACCCAGAACAATCACCTCTGGCCGTAATAACGGACATGATACGCCTGGGCATTGAGTCAAACAGAGCTTGGATGGCGTGTATAGGTACAGCTGCCCACGCAGCTTCAACACGATACCACAGTTCATCAAGAGTACTGACTAGCGTATTGTGACGAGCCAGTTGCTCGGCCACCATTCAAAAATGGTTCAAATGGCTCTGAGCACTATGCGACTAAACTTCTGAGGTCATCAGTCGCCTAGAACTTGGAACTAATTAAACCTGACTAACCTAAGGACATCATACACATCCATGCCCGAGGCAGGATTGGAACCTGCGACCGTAGCGGTCGCTCGGTTCCAGACTGTAGCGCCTACAACCGCACAGCCACTCCGGCCGGCCCGGCCACCATTGACCAGACGTTTTCAGTTGGTGAGAGATCTGGAGAATGTGCTGGCCAGGGCAGCAGTCGAACATTTTCTGTATCCGGAAAGGCCCGTACAGGACCTGCAACATGCGGTCGTGCATTATCCTGCTGAAATGTAGGGTTTCGCAGGGATCGAATGAACGGTAGAGTCACGGGTTGTATCACATCTGAAATGTAACGTCCACTGTTCAGAGTGCCGTGAATGTGAACAAGGGGTGACTGAGACGTGTAACCAATGGCACCCCATACCATCAAACCGGGTGATACGCCAGTATGGCGATGACGAATAAACGCTTCCAATGTGCGTTCACCGCGATGTCGCCAAACACGGATGCGACCATCATGATGCTGTAAACAGAGCATGGATTCATCAGAAAAAAATGACATTTGGCCATTCGTGCACCCAGGTTCGTCGTTGAGTACACCATTGCAGGCGCTCCTGTTTGTGATGCAGCGTCAAGGGTAACCGCAGCAATGGTCTCCGAGCTGATAGTCTTCCCTGTATCGTTCCAATTTATGTACCGCCGAAGCGAGTACTCCGAGCTGATAGTCCATGCTGCTGCAAACGTCGTCGAACTGTTCGTGTAGATGGTTGTAGTGTTGCAAGTGTCCCCATCTGTTGACTCAAGGATCGAGACGTGGCTGCACGATCCGTTACAGCCATGCGGATAAGATGCCTGTCATCTCGACTGCTAGCGATACGATAAACCGCAACTGCGATAGGCTACAATCCGACCTTTATCAATGTCGGAAACGTGATGGTACGGATTTCTCCTCCTTTCACGAGGCATCACAACAACGTTTCACCAGGCAACGCCGGTCAGCTGCTGTTTGTGCTTGAGAAATCGGTTTGAAACTTTCCTCATGGCAGCACGTTGTAGGTGTCGCCAATGGCGCCAACCTTGTGTGAATGCTCTTAAAAACTAATCATTTGCACATCACAGCATCTTCTTCTTGTCGGTTAAATTTCGCGTCTGTAGCACGTCATCTTTGTGGTGTAGCAATTTTAATGGCCAGTAGTGTGTGTTGGCCGCAATGTATCTGTAGGGTATCGCTGTTTTCAGCTGTGGTCCGTGCAACATTTCCACACCTGTAGACCAGGATCTGGATGACAGGATAATACAGACGTATGTCAAGTTCCACGCATTCTTCGAGCAGCGCTGACCGACCGAACATCATCCGAGGAAGAAATTCCGTCACGTATTGCACCTCCAGTCTCACAGGGAACCACTGGGAACTGTCTGACTGCAACAGGAGTATGCTTCTGGCCATGCAGCCACTGACACCACGACAACACCAAGCACGGCTATTCCGGCGTCATGAACGAGTCGAATGGACGGTGGAATGGCGCTCTATCGTCATCAGTGATGAGAGGTTCTGTCTATATGAGAGAGATGGACGTACACATGCAAGGTGTAGGCCAGGTGAGTTGCACGTTCCGGAGTCCATTCGCCCACGACACGTAAGTCCCACCCCAGTCCTCATGGTGTGGGGAGCCATCAATTACAACCCGCAGTCGCGTTTGGTGTTTCTCCACGTCTTCATCGCCACTGTTGAGTCTTGTACCATAGGAATCAAGCGAGTGGATGTTGTTTGGTGGCCGGTATCCTCTATCTACAGCACAAGTGCACGCATGTATTAACAGAGTTCTTTATTTCTTAAACACATACAACAAGCACTCCGTCTTCAGGCCACGAGTGGCCTACCGGGACCATCCGACCGCCGTGTCATCCTCAGAGGAAGATGCGGATAGGAGGGTCGTAAGACCGAAGCCACTACTATTCAGTTGGAGAGAAGAGAAGTTTGTAGCACAACTTGACTAGAAGAAGGGATCGGTTGGTTGGACATGTTCTGAGGCATCAAGGGATCACCAATTTAGAATTGGAGGGCAGCTTGGAGGGTAAAAATCGTAGAGGGAGACCAAGAGATGAATACACTAAGCAGATTCAGAAGGATGTAGGTTGCGGTAGGTACTGGCAGATGAAGAAGCTTGTACAGGACAGAGTAGCATGGAGAGCTGCATCAAACCAGTCTCAGGACTGAAGACCACAACAACAACAAAAAATGGTTCAAATGGCTCTGAGCACTATGCGACTTAACTTCTGAGGTCATCAGTCGCCTAGAACTTAGAACTAATTAAACCTAACTAACCTAAGGACATCACACACATCCATGCCTGAGGCAGCATTCGAACCTGCGACCGTAGAGGACGCTCGGTTCCAGACTGCAGCGCCTAGAACCGCACCGCCACTCCAGCCGGCACAACAACCACAGCTCCTCAATTGTCATCACGAGGCTGAGTGCACCCCGAAAAATGGCAACAGCGCATGGTGGCTGGATGGTCACCCATCCAAGTGCCGGCCACGCCCAACAGCGCTTAACTTCGGTGATCCCACCGGAACCAGTGTATCCACTGCGGCAAGGCCATTGCCCCTCTTAAACAGGTAGCTGGTACTTAACTTTTAAGCGTCCATGTGTTGTGGTACAAGCTCTTCAGTACTAATCCACGTTAACCTCGTGAAGAACAAGTCCCACTATACGAAGAATAACAGACGCCAAAGTGGAGTGCGAGTTGATGAGTCAGTGACTAAGCTAGTGACTGACCGACTGCGCTAGTGATTGAGATAGTGAGCTAGTAACTGAGACTGAGACTGAGTGACTGATCTAGTGACTGAGACTGAACTTGTGACTGAGAGATCGAGACTGAGACTGAGCCTTCCGGTTAGCGGCGGCGATCTAAATACTTGAGGTCTAGAGGGCGTTGGCGGCATGTTGCTTGCGAGTCTGTCTTTAGCCTCTCTCCTGATAGGCACGCTTGATCCAGCGCCTACTATCAAACTTCCTGCTACATCTTTGCCGACAAGTGTGCTGGCGACAGCTTACGACATCACACCGCTATTGCACGGGTTGTTATCCCTGTGCATTTTCAGCACGACAATGCATGTTCACATACGGCTGATGCCAAGCAACGTGCTCTTCGTGGTGTAAAACAACTGTCCCGGCCAGCAGGATCACCAAATCTCTCGCCAACTGAGCGCGCATAGGACGTGACGAAGTGGGGAATTACATGTTCAAAAAATGGTTCAAATGGCACTGAGCACTATGGGACTTAACATCGATGGTCATCAGTCCCCTAGAACTTAGAACTACTTAAACCTAACTAACCTAAGGAGATCACACACGTCCATGCCCGAGGCAGGATTCGAACCTGCGACCGTAGCAGTCGCGCGGCTCCGGACTGAGCAATTACTTGTTCTCCAGAACCTGTCAGAGCCATTGCCGAATTGCAATAAAAGGTGCAAGATGATTAGGACAATCCATCGCAGGATACAATTCCGTATCTGTATGATCGTTTGAATGCAAGAACACAGGCCGGTGTCGCTGTCAGAGGTACACTGTGTATTGATGCGATTGTTTACGCGCCCTTTATTGGGACATGCGTGTTTCATTTGGTCTGAATTTGTAATCGTATACGCCTATAAAAATGAACTACATGCCAAATCACTTGTCAATCAGATGACCTTCCGACACTGTATCTACGAATTTTTTACCTGAAAGCGTCTACTCGCTCGTCTGTCGAACACTCTTGTGTGATTAAATACCGTCAGAATAGAGTCGCTAGTAACTGCGAGACTAATAACCCGCTGCGCGCCCAGTTAGTCGTTCGGTGTAACGCTCTGCTTTCCGGGCGGGTGCGTGCCGGTCCCCGGCACGACTCCGCCCGGTGGATTAGCGTCGAGGACGGGTGTGCCGGCCGGTCTGTGGATAGTGTTTAAGGCGGTTTTCCTCTGCGGTTCTGCCTCAGCGAATGCGGGCTGGTTCCCCTTATTCCACCTCAGTTACACTATGTCGGCCATTGCTGCGCAAATGCTGTCTCCACGTACGCGTACACCATAATTACTCTACCACTCAAACATTTGGTGTCACACTCGTCTGGTGTGATGCGTTCCCGGGGGGTCCACTGGGTGCCGAACCGCACAATGACCCTGGGTTCGGTGTGGTGCGGCAGTGGGGTGAGTGGACTGCTGTAGCCTGTTGTGGGATTTAGTACCACTGAGGGCTACGACGGGACGAAGCCTCTCCGTCGTTTCTAGGTCCCCAGTTCCATACAATACAATAACCCGTAAACAGTGGTTGAGGCCACTACGAAGATATCATGTCTGTAGATACTTGTCGCATAATACTAATTTTGCCGGTGAGGTCAACGTCAGTGTAGGTGCATGTTAGTGACTGTTTTCAAATTAGCTTTGTGCAAAGTTACAAGTTGGTACAGCGTGGAAACTCGTTTAGTTCGGATATTAATTCGAGTACCACTGTGAAGAGTTTGGGCAGCGTTAATTCGACGCGAAGTCAGAAATTAAAAATATTCGCCGAACTATAAGTGAAAAGCGCTATTAACTGAAAATTGTAAAATAATGAAAGATGTCGTCTCATATGACTCGTAAATTCGTTCGGAATTAAAGAAGAAGCGAGTCACAGGAGCGCTCGCGTCGAAAGGAATGCAAAAAGTCTAAAAAGTCCAGCGCCGACCGAACGGGAGAGCTACGATGCGTCGAAGATGAAATAAAAAAACGGCCCAAAACAATTACGTAGATGGCCCATTGTACATACAGCGTACAGCGACAGTGCAGCCTAGTGATTTATCTGTTCTGTAACCACTATACTACTGTGTGTTATCCTAAATAGAATGGGTGTTATGATTTTATCCCGGAGTTTTGATAAAAAGAAATCTGCAGCGTCGACCCGAATTACGCAGAGAGAAACTTTATTTTTTATTTTCTAGACACCAAGAGACTTTGCTGATGCGCCAAGTTGCAACATTTGTAACAAATAATAGGTAAGGGGAGCACAGTAGCTGTTTATACAGGGTGAGTCACCTAACGTTACAGCTGGATATATTTCGTAAACCACATCAAATACTGACGAACCGATTCCACAGGCCGAACATGAGGAGAGGGGCTAGTGTAATTGTTTAATACAAACCACACAAAAATGCACCGAAGTATGTTTTTTAACACAAACCTACGTTTGTGTAAATGGAACCACGTTAGTTTTGTTAGCACATCAGAACATATAAACAAATACGTAATCAGTGCCGTTTGTTGCATTTTAAAATGTTAATTACATCCAGAGATATTGTAACCTAAAGTTGACGCTTGAAACCTCCGACGTTCAGTTGCGTGTTGTAACAAACACGGGCCACGGTCAGCGAGCAGCATCTGCAGGGTCATGTTTACGATGCCGACCGTGTTTACGAGTGTGGTTGTAGTGCACTGTTGTGGTTTGGTCTAGCTGTCGCAGTGTCCGCATGTAGCGCTTGCTGCTATTGTTATTCTGCATTCGTCTCCGCACGCAGACCAACTGTAGTACACCGTGTTACCAGACGTCTGTGATAGTGTAGTGTTGTACGAACTGTGACCATGGTGTATTCGAACTCTGAAAAGGCGGAGATGAAATGCAGCTGAAGCCTGCAGGGTGTATGCAGAACGGTACCTGGACAGAGAGCATCCAACGTGCAGCACATTGCAAAACATCTACCGCCAACTATATGCAACAGGTATGGTCGTAGCACGCAAACGGGTCCGTAACAGGTCGGTCACAGGAGAAGCGGGTGCAGTTGGTGTGTTAGCTCCTGTTGCCATGAACCCACACATGAGTACACGGGACACTGCGAGAGCCGGTGGACTGAGTCAAAGTAGTGTCATGCGCATACTGCATCGTCACCGCTTTCACCCGTTTCATGTGTCGCTACATCAGCAATTACATGGTGATGACTTTAATCATCGAGTGCAAGTCTGTCAATGGGCATTAACAGAGAATGCGTTGCAGTTCTACCTGTTTACCGATGAAGCGGGTTTCACAAACCACGGGGCAGTAAATCTACGGAACATGCATTACTGGTCCGTGGACAATCCTCGCTGGCTCAGACAGGTAGAGCGACAGCGACCGTGGACTGTAAATGTATGGTGCGGAATCATTGGCCACCACCTCATTGGTCCTCACTTCATTGCAGGGGCCCAAACAGCTGCAACATACATCGCGTTTCTACAGAATTATCTGCCAACGTTGCTCGAAAACGTCCCACTGGAAACGCGTCGACGTATGTGGTATCAGCATGATGGTGCACCTGCACATTCCGCAATTAACACTAGGCTGATCCTTGACAGGATGTTCGACGGGCGTTTCATAGGACGTGGATGACGCATAAATTGGCCAGCCCGTTCTCCTAATCTTACACCTCTGGACTTCTTTCTGTGGGGTACGTTAAAGGAGAATGTGTACCGTGATGTGCCTACAACCCCAGAGGATATGAAACAACGTATTGTGGCAGCCTGCGGCGACATTACACCAGATGTACTGCGACGTGTACAACATTCATTACGCCAGAGATTGCAACTGTGTGCAGCAAATGATGGCCACCACATTGAACATCTATTGGCCTGACATGTCGGGACACACTCTATTCCACTTCGTAATTGAAAACGGAAACCACGTGTGTACGTGTACCTCACGCCTGATGGTAATGTACATGTGCGTCAGTGAAAAAGACCAATAAAAAGGTGTTAGCATGTGGACGTAATGTGCTGTTCCAGTCTCTTCTGTACCTAAGGTCCATCACCGTTCCCTTTGGATCCCTACCTAATTCGGTGCTCTCCGATACACACGATCAACAGCGGAGGAGTGGTACTCAAGCATCAACTTTAGGTTACAATATCTCCGGATGTAATTAACATTTTACAATGCAACAATCGGCACTGATTACGTATTTGTTTATTTGTTCAGATGTGCTAACAAAAGCCGGCCGAAGTGGCCGTGCGGTTAAAGGCGCTGCAGTCTGGAACCGCAAGACCGCTGCGGTCGCAGGTTCGAATCCTGCCTCGGGCATGGATGTTTGTGATGTCCTTAGGTTAGTTAGGTTTAACTAGTTCTAAGTTCTAGGGGACTAATGACCTCAGCAGTTGAGTCCCATAGTGCTCAGAGCCATTTTTTGCTAACAAAACTAACGGGATTCCATTTAAAAAACTTAGGTTTGTGTTAAAAAACATACTTACGTGCATTTTTTTATGGTTTGTATTAACCAATTACACCTGCCCCTCTCCTCACGTTCGGTCTGTGGAATCGATTCGTCAGTGTTTGATGTGGTTTACGAAATATATCCAGCGGTAATGTTAGGTGACTCACCCTGTATATTCCATTCGTAACTGAACCCTTTATGAAAATACACGCATGACTCTGAAAATTCAGCACCAAGGAAGATAAATGAGACTGAAATGAATGGTGTACTGTAAATAACGCGCATAATAAGATACAAACGATTAGGACTACAGAATTGTACTTGCTCTCCGACTACGAGAATGTAGTATGGCATGAACCACGTGATGTAATGAAATCGTCGAAACGCCCTTGACTTTTTCTGAAAGTCCTCTTCACATACCGCGGGAATTTTCCTATTGATATAGGGTATGAAGCTGTTTGTAAAAGGGGCCAGGGGAAAATTAATCCGGCTTCAAAACTATCTGATGTAGAAGCAACACAGATTGCAAAACTGCTGCTTCCACCGTGGTGTCCAACTAGTAGGGGGCCATTACTCTATGATATGTGAAGTAAGACACGTGCTGAAACATGGTATTTTGTCTCTAGACACTCTAAAGGCTGCGTTACATGTACCCACAGTTGTCAAGTGAGATGGTGGTTTCCAGATCATTAACACCAACGCTATAACGTACGTGTCATCAGTCCATCTCGCTCAGATGATCTCGAAAGGACGACGGAGAGAGTCCCACCCGCGTTGCAGTCCTCCAGCGGCAAACATACTAAGACTGAAGCTGGGAGCCCGTTACGGCCATGCGGACAAGATGCGGCTCATAGCATGTTGCGGTTATATTTCATGGTCTAATACCCACTCTTCGCTGCGTATGATAATTTTTTCTCCAGTGGCCCATCAAAATTATTACTATATTCGTACGAGCCGAAATGTCACTGAATGATACACGCATTTCCCGAAAATGATCATTCTACCTCGTTACAATTCATGCTCATAGTGCAACTCACCCTTTGACATCGACGAGACACGTTGGCGATTGGTTTCACGTGTGCACTACGTTTGAAGACTGTTTACTGTCGCCGAGCGGTCTCAGGCGCTGCAGTCATGGACTGTGCGGCTAGTCTGGCGGAGGTTCGAGTCCTCCCTCGGGCATGGGTGTGTGTGTTTGTCTTAGGATAATTTAGGTTAAGTAGTGTGTAAGCTTAGGGACTGATAACCTTAGCAGTTAAGTCCCATTAGATTTCACACACATTTGACCATTTTTTGTTTACTGTCTCACGCTGGATTAACACTGTCAATTCTGGTCTCTCAATACTGGACAGTGATAGGTCTACATGCACTAAACCTTCATACAGTGTTAATTATTTATTACTGATGTACTTACTTTACACCCTCAGAGTCTGGACACAGTGCCGTTATTCTTTCTGGATGATGCACTTCATATAAATGTTCCATTAGTGTATCCGCAATGGTATAAACTTACTGCATGGGGTTGTCTAGGAGGAGAAGGATTAGGCTCTGGTAAGGGTTGAACATCATTCGTAACCAAAATATTCATTGTACAACGTATGGTTAAAAGATCAATCAAACCAATTCAGAAAAAATTACTTGTAAGCTTTCAAAAATTAATTAAAAACAAGTTAAAAACAATAACAAGTCTCAAAGGTGATCAAATTTCATAACTGTGGACATCCCCCAACATGTGTTGCAGTGTTTACCCTGCATTCAAGTAAAACTTTAATACACTGTCACATTGTCCCACATTATGCTGTTAAAAACACAGGAAACCCAGATTGCTGTATATGATTATGAAAGTATCTGTCTTCAAAGACAACAAATGAGCTTTGCACTTAACTATCACAGTTATGGAAGCAAATAATTTCAACAACCCACAACACAGAGGCAAAGAAATTTGTTGCAGTTCCTTGAAAATTAATCACGTACCACTAAGTTTCAACTCCTATAATGAGATACCACGTAGTTATTAAGACACAGAAAAGTTTTTAGCACAAGCTACAAGCTTATGTAACAGAAGAACGATGAAAAAATTTAATACAGTAACTGTGCTTTAAAACGACAGTTACAACAAGATGAATTTGTGTCCCAAACAATTTGGCTATCCACCTTGTCGTTTTTCTCTAACAATTGCTTGCTATCACAGCATATTCCACAACACTACTGACCAAAGATGTGAAAAAAATGACCTTAAAACTTATATTCAGTTCCCCAAGAGGACACATACACACGCATTTCAAAATATACATATTTTTTTTTAAAAAAACAAGACTGATACAATGTTCCATCAAACAATTTGTTGGTCACGTTAGTACTGTTGATCAACAGGCAGGACAACCCGCGACCTCAGAATCGAACCGACTGCATCCACGTAGTTACTCAGAGTAAATCAGATATAGACACCACCGGATAATCGAGATAACTGTGCGCATGGCGCTAGTAACTGCTAGTGTTACATGACAAGAAAAAGAAACTCTAAGTTAAACAAATAATCAAATAATAAATGATCTCTAACCCCCAAATCATGGAACTGAACACAACTTGGCTACGAGCCTAATGACACACTCATATATCAGTACTAGGCGCTCAGTCCGGTACCGCGCTACTGCTACGGTCGCAAGTTCGAATCCTGCTTCGGGCATGGACGTGTCTGATGTCCTTAGGTTAGTTAGGTTTAAGTAGTTGTAAGTTCTAGGGGACTGATGACCACAGATGTTAGGTCCCATAGTGCTCAGAGCCATTTGAACCATTTGAACCATATATCAGTAAAGGGACAGAAACCAAACCCTCCAGTGTTAACAGCTAAAAAGTAATCATGTCCCTATTCTGAACGCACACCAAAACCTCAACAAGGAGACCAGAATATTCGTCCCCCCACCGCAATTCAGCTTCAAAACAACGCCCAATGGCGTAAAGGTAGCAAGGGACCGCCATGTGGGACGGAAAATCAACAAGATTTGAATGTATGCAGACGGTCGGCAAACGAACTTCAATTACGTTAGTAGAAAGTACCTTAAAAAGCAAGGAACTGGCATGAATCCTTTTCTCCCAGAATTAACAAGTGAGTTAGCAAGCATCAAAGCCACTCACAGCAATAAATGAGGTAACTTAAAACAAAGTCCACAAAGCTATCATATAAAAGAAGTAAAAACACAGTATGTCTTAATCACAGAGAATGACAACCAAGCAGTTGGTACAAACATGTGGGGGCCTCTTGAACTCGCGCTCAACGTGCCTACGACCGGGGCTTAAGCAAATAGGAAAACTGAACCGGTATTTTTAGAGTTCTGCTAAATGTGAAGGCGGATAAGGAACACAAGCAGACGGCGACGCACTGGGAAAGACAACAGAAGGGAACATTTTACGAAACTCACGCTGTCCCCAGATTCACTCAACAGAAGGAAAGTACCTCATTGTAGTTCTAAGACGGCACGCTTTTGTATTAACGAAGGCACCGCAACCACGGACTTCCGCAGTAGGAATAGCCTCGGCCGTCTGTCCTCCTGAGCCGACAAGATGCAAACTTATACTGGGACACGCGACCCCAAACGGAATGCCGAAGTCCAGTCCTCTGACAGAGAAATCGCACTGCCCAAATCACAATACGCCGTACCTGAGAGCCCTCTCTGTTGCGCCTCCTGCCGCTGTCTGATTCACTCCTCACAATCCCTCTTGCTTATGTCAAATCGGCACCCCCTCCTCTGTAGGTAAAGGTGGCACGCGGACCGTGACCTAGCGACACAGTAAGGCTCAGGGAATATGATGAAAGTTCTTACAGCACAATAAATAATCGGTTATAACATACTTGCACGCTGTGTGGTTCTTTAGTGAATACAGGAGCGAGAAACAAATGCTGTTCACGAACAGAGAATTTAGGTAATAATTTATTCTACATTAAAAATCAAAAAGTAAAAATACGCTGAACCTCCAAAGAAACTGCTACATGCATGCGGATATATATAATAATTTCTACACCAAGAAGAAATGCAGATGATAAACGGGTATTCATTGGACAAATATGTTATACTAGAACTGATACGTGATTACATTTTCACGCAATTTGGGTGCATAGATCTAGAGAAATCAATACCCAGAACAACCACCTCTGGCCGTAATAACGGCCTTGATACGCCTGGGCATTGAGTCAAACAGAGCTTGGAAGTGCGTGTACAGGTACAACTGCCCATGCAGCTCCAACACGATACCACAGTTCATCAAGAGTAGTGACTCGCGTATTGTGACGAGCCAATTGCTGGGGCACCATTGACCAGACGTTTTCAATTGGTGAGAGATATGGAGACTGTGCTGACCAGGGCAGCAGTCGAACATTTTCTGTATCCACAAAGGCCCGTACAGGACCTGCAACATGCGATCGTGCATTATCCTGCTGAAATGTAGTGTTTCGCAGGGATCGAATGAAGGGTAGAGCCACAAGTCGCAACACATCTGAAATGTAACGTCCACTATTCAAAGTGCCGTCAATGCGAACAAGAGATGACCGAGACGTGTAACCAATGGCACCCCGTACCATCACGCCGGGTGATACGCCAGTATGGCGATGACGAATACACGCTTCCAATAAGCGTTCACCGCGATGTCACCAAACACGGATGCGACCATCATGATGCTGTAAACAGAACCTGAATTCATCCGAAAAATTGAAGTTTTGCCATTCGTGCACCCAGGTTCGTCGTTGAGTACACCATCACAGGCGCTCCTGTCTGTAACGCAGCGTTAAGGGTAACAACAGCCATGGTGTCTGTGCTGTTAGTCCATGCTGTTGCAAATATCGTCGACCTGTTTGTGCAGATGGTTGTTGTCTTGGAAACGTCCCCATCATTTGACTCAGGGATCGAGACGTGGCAGCACGATCCGTTACAGCCACGTGGATAAGATGCCTGTCATCTCGACTGCTAGTGATACGAGGCCGTTGGGATCCAGTACGGCGTTCCGTATTACCCTCTTGAACCCACCGATTCCATATTCTACTAACAGTCATTGGACATCGACCAACGCCGGTCACCTGCTGTTTGTGTATGAGAAAGTGGTTGAAAACTTTCCTCATGTCAGCACGTTGTAGGTGTCGCCACCGGCGCCAACCTTGTGTTCAAATGGCTCTGAGCACTATGGGACTTACTATCTAAGGTCATCAGTCCTCTAGAACTCAGAACTACCAAACCTAACAAACCTAAAGGCATCACACACATCTTATAGATTCTGAATACACCCACAGACAAATTTAATTTACGAAATTGAGTCATGCCCGGCAGTTCGACAATCCGTTATTTATAGGACTGATCACTATCATGTTGCGTGCTGAAAAATTTATACCGTGCAACAGCATCGTGCATTTGGTTCAAATGTTTCAAATGGCTCTGAGCACTATGGGACTTATTTTATAAGGTCACCAGTCATCTAGAACTTAGAACTACTTAAATCTAACCAACCTAAGGACTTCACACACATCATATAGATTCTGAATAACACCCACAGACACACTTTAATTTACGAAATCGAGTCATGCCCGGTAATTCGACAATCCGTTATTTATAGGACTGATCACTAAGATGTTGCGTGCTGAAAAATTTATACCGTGCAACAGCATCGTGTATTTGGTTCAAATGGCTCTGAGCACTATGGGACTTAATATCTAAGGTCATCAGTCCCCTAGAATTTTGAATTACTTAAACCTAACCAACCTAAGGACATCATACACATCCATGCCCGAGGCAGGATTCGAACCTGCGACTGTAGCAGTTGCGCGTGTCCGAACGGAAGCGCCCATAACCGCTCGACCACCGCGGCCGGCATCGTGTATTTGACTCACAAAGAATCCGCCTAATCTTGCAATTATGACCTCTTAGGGCTGGGTTTGGCGCTAACTGATGTGAAACAATTTCAAAAATGGTTCAAATGGCTCCTAGCACTATAGGACTTAACTTCTGAAGTCATCAGTCCCATAGAACTTAGAACTACTTAAACCTAATTAACCTAAGGACATCACACACATCCATGCCCGAGGCAGGATTCGAACCTGCGACCGTAGCGGTCGCGCGGTTCCAGACTGTAGCGCCTAGAACCGCTCGGCCACCAATTTCACTAGGAGGCGGTAGGTGTACGCTCCTACACATGAAAAGAAAAATGCATGACGTGATTGACCTGTGACTTTATAGGCGTCGAAAATGTTGATGCAGCTGTGTTACGTATTCTTTCCACGTTTCCTTCGTCTCATCAATCTGCCGGAGGGGCGAAGGAGGCAGCTGAATTCTTTCTTCAGCTTCTGGCGCCTCTTGCTTTTGGGCTGCTTGCGCTTGTACGTGGGAAGAAACTGCTGACAGCAGTTCTCTCTTATTTCTTGACTCCGAAACTTAACAAGAGATGTTAGACGCTCCTCTGCATTTAGATGTTGCTCTCCCTTGTTTCTCATGATTCCTCAAATATCTCAGCTTTTGTATTTCAAAACACAGACACACACACACAAAATAATTCAATAGAAAGAAGAAAATTGGTCCTGTTCCAGTGTCCGAAGCTTCACATCGCCAGTCAGCTATAAATTCCTTGTATGTTGTGTGCTTCTTTAGTGGATACATGAGAGAGAAACAGATGCTGTTCATGAAGAGACAGTTTAGATCTTAGTTTATTTTACATCTAATATCGAACAGTAAAAATAATACATAAGTCTTTTGCTGTAGCTGCAGCGACATTTACTAACGGTAGCATTTAGGGTTGAAACATATAGAGGTACCGCAAATTTACAAATCAGTCTGTCTTCAATACAATAACTATTCAGTAGATTACGGGCCGTGAGCACTATGAAAGTCTGTAAATGTTATTCAGGTGGCAAACACACAAAATGGGCTCAGCGAATTAATATTCGAACTTACAAGGGGAGGCCACAACGTTTGGAACGCGGATTTACTGCAAACTTCGTACAGTCGTAGTACTCTATGAGGCCAACAAAATGTGTAAGCAGTAGCGCTTACTTCTCAAGCGTTACTGTGAAAATCGCAAGAGCCCTTCGGTCAGCCGGCCCAGTAGCTCGGCGTTTTCGGTTAGAGGGTTAGCTACCCTCTGTAATAAAAAAAAAAAAAAAAAAAAAAAAAAAAGACCTGAGTGAACGGTTCAACGAACACATTAAATTGCTGTCATCGGTCGTCCGCAACGAACAATGTAGAATAGAAATGACATTTAAGGAAAATGGTTAGCGTTCAAGCCCCGTAATCGCTGTATCACTGGGTCGAGTCCTGATCGTCAGTTTTTTTTTTTTAAATTTTCAACACGGTCATTTTCTTTACTATTTATATTACAATTGATATAGTGGGAAAAATACGTGTAATCGGTTGTTGTTTTATTAAATTTACAATTTTAGTTGGCAATCTACGAATTTTTAGTATCACAAATAATATAATGTTCATAACTATCGACTAGAAAACGATCAAACGCATAAAGTACTACTGAATATGTATGTTTGTCCGTGTCTTCAAAACTGTTCGTATTTAATCGAAAGAGAAAGAGAAAGTGCTTCTCGTGAAGACGCTATTAAAATTCACGCGATACTGCATGACCAATGGCCGAGCGGTTCTAGGCGGTATGGTCTGGAACAGCGCGACCGCTTCGGTCGCAGGCACGAGTCCTGCCTCGGACATGGATGTGCGTGATGTCCTAAGGTTAGTTAGCTTTAAGTATTTCTAAGTCCTAGGGGACTGTTGATCTCACATGTGAAGTACCACAGTGTTGAGAGACATTTGAACCATTTTTGATATAGGTTGGATTTTTTAAACACTTTTAACGACGAAGCAAGTATATTTTATGAATAAAAGTTCATTGACTGTTTACATTTCGGTTTTTACGTTTTACTTCCGATACGTATCGAAAATGAAGTCTAAGATCTAATCTTTCTGTATGTCTGTTTTTAGGTTTCATTTCCGCTAAGTATCGCAAATAAACCTAAAAACCAAAATGCAGAACGTCGACAGACTTTTAGTCATATCTCTTACTCTCTCTCTCTCTCTCTCTCTCTCTCTCTCTCTCTCTCTCTCTCTCATGGATTCGTTAAAAATGAAACAAGTGCTTCATTTCTTTCATCAAACATGTAAAGGCTTTAAATTCCTCCAGAAACTCTGCCATTAAAGTTTTGTCCGTGTTGCACTCTATTATGAATATTAGAAAAGCATTTAATCCCGAGTGCACTAACAAAAGAAGAACTTTCGTCGCGCAGTAGGTAAGACAGCGCTACACACGGCACAATTTGTTGGGTGAAGTGGTGGGAAGGTCAGCTGTTGGATCGTTGTAACCAACCGACCTCCCGACAAGAAAAGTTGGTCTGTCTGTTGGCGAATGCGCGTACACCCGTCCGATTTGTCTGTCTGTCGGTCGGTCAGTTGGTAAGTGTGTGGTGGCCATAGAAAAAAAGACAGACTGCTGTTTTCTTGTTGGAACCAAGTTTTTAAATATGACACATCAAGGTCAGTCAGTCTCATTTTTGTCGGGGTTCGGGGAGCAGTCATGTAGCGTCCGTGTCCATCACAGAGGAAGTCTTAGACAACCGCCAACCGCTGTCGCCACAACACGGCGAAATGCTACAACATGCACGCCACGTTATGTACCATCATGCTGTCTCGCTCGTCCTAAGCTTACAGGAGCTCCATTGATTACATTATCGTGCATGAGTGTGTGTGTTGTTCTTAGCCTAAGTTAGTTTAAGTAGTGTGTAAATCTAGGGGTCGATGACAATAGTAATTTGGTTCCATAGGAATTCACACACATTTGAACATTTTGACCACACCTGCAAGTAGGATCGAGTGAGATGCTTCCGAGGCCACACGGCATCCATGGAATCAAATCAGGCGCAGGTGAGGCGCAACGCTACAACACGTAGTACTAGAAATGAAAGCTGACAAACTCGACGAAAATGGCAGCGCAATCTCAAATTCTAATCAGAACATAGACGGATTGCACATAAGATGTTTCTCTCTGTAACTGACGAGATAATAAGTGAAAGGAATACTTACTTCGATACACAAACAAGCGAAAAGATACTCTTTCTATGGAGCTACGAACATAGTTTCTTTGGTTATTTTCCTGGGAGCTACAGCAATCTATTATAATAATATTTTAATTAGACCATTGTTTTTAGGGTTCCGTGCCTCAATCGGTAACAACGGGACCCTTAATCGGATCTCTTTGTTGTCCGCTCTCCGTCTGTCTGTCTGTTGATGTGTCTGTTAAGACCCCTTTTTCTCAGGAACGGGTAGAGGTATCAAGTTGAAAGTTATGTCACATACTGAGGTCTATGGTCCCTTGGCGATGTAAAAAATTTAAGCATATAAGTCAACGCAGTCAAAAGATACTGCTGTTTGTTACATGAACTATCTGTACATATTGCGGTCATGGTGGTCTAGCGGTAAAGCGCGAAGGTGGAAATCCAGAAGGCGCGAGTTTGAAACTCGGTGAGACTTCTGTTTTTTCAGTCTTCGTTTTAACGTAGCCTTCACGTCTCACTTCAGAGTTGTGAGAAGTTGCCAGAAGCAACGGGTGCATCGGATTCCACGTTTAATATACAGGGTGGTCCATTGATAGTGACCGGGACAAATATCTCCCGAAGTAAGCATCGAACGTAAAAACTACAAAGAACGAAACTCGTCTAGCTTGAAGGGGGAAACCAGATGGCGCTATGGTTGGCCCGGTAGATGGCGCTGCCATAGGTCAAAATGAAATCAACTGTGTTTTTTAAATACTAACTCCCATTTTTATTACATATTCGTGTAGTACGTAAAGAAATATGAATATTTTAGTTGGACCACTTTTTTCGCTTTGTGATAGATGGCGCTGTTATAGTCACAAACGTATAAAAACGTGGTATCACGTAACATTCCGCCAGTGCGGATAGTATTTGCATCGTGATACATTACCCGTGTTAAAATGGACCGTTTACCAATTGCAAAAAAGGTCGACAACGTGTTGATGTATGGCTGTTGTTATCAAAATGCCCAACGGGCCTGTGCTATGTATGCTGTTCGGTATCCTGAACGACATCATCCAAGTGTCCGGACCGTTCGCCGGATAATTACGTTATTTAAGGAAACAGGAAGTGTTCAGCCACATGTGAAACGTCAACCACGACCTGCAACACATGATCATGTCCTAGTAGGTGTTTTAGCTGCTGTCGCGGCTAATCCGCACAACAGTAGCAGACAAATTGCGCGAGAATGGTGAAACTCAAAAACGTCGGTGTTGAGAATGCTACATCAACATCGATTGCACCCGTACCATATTTCTGTGCACCAGGAATTGCATGGCGACGACTTTGAACGTCGTGTACAGTACTGCCACTGGGCACAAGAGAAATTACGGGACGATGACAGATTTTTTTGCACGCGTTCTATTTAGCGACGAAGCGTCATTCACCAACAGCGGTAAAGTAAACCGGCATAATATGCACTATTGGGCAACGGAAAATCCACGATGGCTGCGACAAGTGGAATATCAGCGACCTTGGCGAGTTAATGTATGGTGCGGCATTATGGGAGGAAGGAAAATTGGCCCACATTTTATAGATGGCATCTAAATGGTGAAATGTATGCTGATTTCCTACGTAATGTTCTCCCGATGTTACTACAAGATATTTCACTGCACGACAGATTGGCGATTTACTTCCAACATAATGGATGTCCGGCACATAGCTGGCGTGCGTTTGAAGCCGTATTGAATAACATATTTCATGACAGGTGGATTGGTCGTCGAAGCACCATACCAAGGCCCGCACGTTCACCGAATCTGACGTCCCCGGATTTCTTTCTGTGGGGAAAGTTGAAGGATAATTGCTATCGTGATCCACCGACATCGCCTGACAACATGCGTCAGCGCATTGTCAATGCATGTGCGAACATTACGGAAGGCGAACTACTCGCCGTTTGACCTATGGCAGCGCCATCTAGCGGGCCAACCATAGCGGCATCTGGTTTCCTCCTTCAAGCTAGACAAGTTTCGTTCTTTGTAGTTTTTTCGTTTGACGCTTATTTCGTGAGATATTTGGTACTGAATCATCAAAGCGTAAGTCTTACTCGCACTTGACGGATTCTTTTCTATCATGTATCTCATGTATTGAAACCACTTGTATCCATATCACTTCAAATCAAATTTCTCTTTATTAGGCTGGTGCAAAAGATCGTAGCGTTTTTGTTTTGCATGTTCGTGTTCCGGTTGCTATGAGTTTATTTATCTAGTGCCATTTCTTATCTGTAGTTTACGTCTGCTTTTTGAGTTAACATAGTGTCATTTTGTCATTTGTAGATAGTGTGTGGAGCTGTGGACGCTAGAAAGTGGAGTGCCAAGTGGAGCAATCGAAATATTTCCGATATATTCTTCCGTTTGACTTCAGTAAAGTGGTGACAGCAGCGGAGGTAGCAAGAAACTTTTGCGTCGTGTATGGCTATAATGCCATTGTACACAGCACGGCAAGAAAATGGTTTTCTCGTTTTAAGGAGGATCGCTTTGAAATTATTGACTCCCCACGTTCAGGAAGACCTACGGAGTTTGATGAAGATCGTTCAGACGCACTAATCCACAATTATTCACGTCAGTGTATTCGAGAACAGGCGAATGCGATGTAACCGTTCACCATGGCACTACTTTTGCATGCAATGTGGAAGGTTCAAAAATGGGGTATGTGGGTACCGCATGCTGTACACCAAAATCACAAAAGTCAGTGGGTGCCGTATGGGCATTTCTGCTTGCTCGTCATTAGTTGGCTCGTGAACAACACCGACCACTCCTGCACTGTACCGTTACTGGCGACGAGAAATAGCGTCTTCGTGCTAAACTAAGGAAAAGAAAGAAATGGTTGAGCCCAACCAAGTGAAAGCTCCCCGTAAAAAGACCTGCGAGCATCCGCAAAAAATAATGTTATTCATCTGGTGGACAGCGACGCTAAGGTGTATTACGAATTGCTTTCCCGAGGTGAAATCATCACTACTGACGTTTATTGTCAACAACTGATACGCCTTGTAGACGCAGTCCAAATATAACGACCTGGAAGACTGCGTGAAGCTATGTTACTCCGCCTTAAGCCCCGCTCCCATTGTGGTAGACTGACAGAACACAGTAAACAGAAGTTTGGTTGGGAAGTCATTGCGCACCAACCTTTTTCACCTGAAGTGCCTTCAGATTTTCACTTCTTCCGCGCTCTGTCGAACAGCTTTCAAGGAACTTGCTTTCCGGATGTAAATGCGCTCTGAACATGGCTCGACGAGTTCTTAGCCTGAAAACCTCGTGGTTTCTACATTTTTAAACTTAGGAAAAACGCTCGAACTTTTGCACCAACCCTCAGTTCACAAACTAGAAACCAGCTTCATCGGTAGTGCAATAGGTTGCACATAATTGGCTGTGTTTAGGTGGGTGTTCTACTGGCGGAATGTTGAGGTGTTCGTAAGAGTGCCCATTTTCCCCTGGATCGAACGGCTAACATTGCATTAAAGTGATTTTAAAATACGGGGATATATTCGAAGTGATTAAAACGCAGCGGAATGCAATAGTTCGTTGCAAAGGTCTGGATAACGCTATCACCGGGGCAATTAATACGGAACTCATTCAGTGAGAATAATATATAATGTTTCCCTTGACAAGTTCCATACTCTTCCAGTAGTCTGCTGTTTAATCACTTCCATAATTCGATTATGAATAAGGGAAGAACGTACAACACAGTACTTCTGTTTTGCAAAGCATGAGACTGCACGTACTGGATCCTCAGGCTCATTTTGTTTACAGCAGCTGTGCTTAGCTTTTTATCAAATAATATTTAATTTATGAGTATTGTGAATCTGCTGGTCTGTTGCACGGTATTGTTTCTTCCGCGACTCGCTTCAGCCTGTGCATTCGTTAATCTTCAGATATCTCCTATACACAAAATTTACAATTACGTAAATGACTCTGGTGGCTGCTAGAACAGACACATCTCCACATTTTGAAATAATTTTTATTCATTTTCAGCCGTTCGAGGAGGGACTGTTCCTTTGCTAGATTACATGTTTTAATTCGCTAAATCCTTTCTCACAGCAATGCTTGTCCAGCAGTATGGCAGGGAAGCGTCTTTGGAGTTTGGAAAGAGAGAAACAAAGTTTGTCCCCGAGGTGTGCTCTAATATTGTAACTGTTGCTCACTCCCCAAGGAAAACACTTATAAACTACCGGTCCGTCACACAGATTGAACTAGCCACAAACGTTCACTGCATCGTACACTACGCTAAAGAGTAGAAGCACGGTGTCCATCATGCACTATCTCGAAGCATACTGGCTGACATTATTATGTAATGTAGTACTTATAAATGACAGGAACTTGAGTCAGATCGCATGCACCTGATTTTTATCACTTTAAGTACAAACCCATCATTTATTTTAAATGCTAAAATTTTTAATTTTCATTAGATGTCTGATCAACTAACATTGGAATACTGCTCTTTCACGAGGTATGTTTGAAGAATTTACTATGGATCACTCTTCTGAATCAAAATTACACTGAAGTACAAAAGAAACTGAAACTGGTATAGGCATGCGTATTCAAATACGGATATATGTAAACAGACAGAATATGCGATGCGATCGGCAATGCCTATATAAGACAACAAGTGTCTCGCTCAGTTGTTAGGTCGGTTACTGCTGCTACAATGGCAGGTTATCAAGATTTAAGTGAAGAATAATATTTTCACTCTGCAGCGGAGTGTGTGCTGATATGAAACTTCCTGGTAGATTAAATCTGTGTGCCGGACCGAGACTCAAACTCGGGACATTTCCCTTTCGCGGGCAAGTGCTCTTGCCCGCGAAAGGCAAAGATCCTGAGTTCGAGTCTCGGTCCGGCACACAGTTTTAATCTGCCAGGAAGTTTCAAGATTTAAGTGAGTTTGAACGTGGTGTTATAGTCAGCGCACAAGCGATGGGACGCAGCATCTCCGAGGTAGAGATGAAGTGGAATTTTCCCGTACGATATCAGGAATCTGGTAAAATATCATATCTCCGACATCGCTGCGGCCGGAAAAAGATTCTGCAAGAACGGGACCAAGTACGACTGAAGAGAATCGTTCAGCGTGTCACAAGTGCTACCCTTGCGCAAACTGCTGCAGCATTCAACGAAACATCATCGAAATGGGTTTCCGGAGCCGTAGGCCCACTCGTGTACCCTTGATGACTGCACTACAGAAAGCTTTAGGCCTCGCCTGGGCCCATCAAGACCGTTATTGGACTGTTGACGACTGGAAATACGTTGCGTGGCCGGACGAGTCTCGTTTCAATTTGTACCGAGCGGATGGACGTTTACGGGTATGAAGACAGCCTCATGAATCCATGAACCCTGCATGTCAGAAAGGGACTGTTCTAGCTGATTGAAGCTCTGCAGTGGTGTTCTGCCTGTGCAGTTGGAGCGATATGGGAGCCCTGATATGTCTAGATACGACTCCGACAGGTGACACGTTCGTAAGCATCCGATCTGATCACCTGCATACATTCAAGTCCGTTGCGCACTCCGACGGACTTGGGCAATTCCAGCAGGACAATTCGAGATCCCAGACGCCCAGAATTGCTACAGAGTGCCTCCAGGAACACTCTTCTGAGTCTAAACATTTCCGTTGGCCACCAGACTCATTATTGAGCGTACCTGGGATGCCTTGCAACGTGCTGTTCAGAAAAGATCTCCACCCACTCTTGGATTTATGGACAGCCCTGCAGAATTCCTGGTGCCAGTTCCCTCCATCACTCTTTCAGACATTAGTCGAGTCCATGCCACGTAGTGTTGCGGTACTTCTGCGTGCTCGCGGGGACCCTTGACGATATTAGGCAGGTGTTACAGTTTCTTTGGCTCATCAGCGAAGAACGACTACGTCTACACTAGCTAATAGGAATAAGTCAAGCTCAAGAAATGTTTGTTCTGAACAAATGTGTGGCCAAGTCAGAAATACAAAAAGATACACATATAGCGTAAGCAAAGTGTCTTCACTTGATAGTAAGAGGTAAACCTAAGTTCACACAATGCACTCATACATAAAAGATGGAAATAGGACATTACAATAGTGCTTATGTATTTAGATAGGGTAATGGATTACATGCGTACTAAGGTAAAGTTACTGAGTATTCATGTCACTAGTGCAAATTTTCCTACATAAAGCTCTAAATGTCTTTTACACTTGGTGCTCTACAGCTTGCAGGCATTGTGAATACGTAATACTGAAAGTTAACTGCTTGACAGTAGCTGCTTGTTGGCAGTAGTTTATTTTACCGGACAAGTTTCGAGCGTTGCCCTTCATCAGCGGTATGTGTATTACACAAAAGTCACGTATTTCTCATAGTACGTTGTATACAGTGTATATACTAGTGTTTAATGCGTATGTGATTTTTTAGTTCATTGTAATTTGCCCATGTATAGTGAAACATCCAGACATTATTTTAAAACAAAAGACCGATGTAAACGAGATGGAATTCGTCGAAACTTTCGCTAGAATTCCTCGCTAACAAGACATGTCTTTACTGGGGTAACAGAGAGAAAACAGATCAGAAGGTGTATTATGTATACTCTGTGATGTATACCAGAAATAATATTTGGATGTATAGCAATTGCAAATAACAACAGTGCATATTTTCGTAAAACGTTCCCAATCCTGATTACATATCCATACATCTTATAAAAAGTATATATGTATGTACGTTCCACTTTTCCTCCTAAATCATTGGACCAGTATCAACCAAACTTCGTGCGCATGTCATTTATTGTCTGGAAAGAATCTCTGTGGGGGTAAGAAATACCCATCCATAAGTGGGTTAAGGCTGGCGGTGAAAAAGCATCGAATATTTGGAAGTGAGAGCACTTAGAGACTTGCAGCAAACTTTACACATAATTTCAAAACTTTACGTAACTTTTTCTCACTGACGACCACAATATGACGAAAGGAAAAAAAGTATATCGCTTACTACATTTTCGCTGTTCACGCAGTAAAATTGCCACATAAACTATGACGTTTTAATTTCTTCTTTCTTACTAACTGTACTCGTTGCACGTTTTGCAGACAGTATTCAGATATACCACTGACTGTACCAGAAAAATCACATCATTGTACACCACTTAGTTTTGGAGATATGACGTAAAGCACTGAGATGCGTGAAAAACTGCCGCATCATCCATGACGTTTTAATTTCTTACTTCATTGTTACTAACTATATTCGCAACACATTTCGCAGAGAGTACCTACTCATTCCCCTAAATGTACCTACAAAAATATATTATTGTACGACACATAGTTCACGAAATATGACGTCATAAACATGGACCTGTGTGAAAATGAAACTGCAGGGAGAAATTCACTAGACATACAGGGGGAATATGAGTCAAAATACACATGAAATATGTAAAGTATATATGAAATATATTTGACGTGTGGGTGTGCGAGTAAAGCCACAGGTAAAAAGCTGCTGGAACGATTTCAGTCAAATTTGGCACACTTTTCAATTTCAATCTTGAAATACACTACTGGCCATTAAAATTGCTATACCACGAAGATGACGTGCTACAGACGCGAAATTTAACCGACAGGAAGAAGATGTTGTGATATGCTAATGATTAGCTTTTCAGAGCATTCACACAACGTTGTCGCCGGTGACGACACCTACAACGTGCTGACATGAGGAAAGTTTCCAATCGATTTCTCCTATACAAACAGCAGTTGACCGGGGTTGCCTGGTGAAACGTTGTTGTGATGCCTCGTGTAAGGAGGAGAAATGCGTACCATCACGTTTCCGACTTTGATAAAGGTCGGATTGTAGCCTATCGCGATTGCGGTTTATCGTATCGCGACATTGCTGCTCGCGTTGGTCGAGATCCAATGACTGTTAGCACAATATGGAATCGGTGGTTTCAGGAGAGTAATACGGAACGCCGTGCTGGATCCCATCGGCCTCGTATCATTAGCGATCGAGATGACAGGCATCTTATCCACATGGCTGTAATGGATCGTACAGCCACGTCTCGATCCCTGAGTCAACAAATGTGGACGTTTCCAAGACAACAACCATCTGCACGAACAGTTTCACGACGTTTGCAGCAGCGTGGACTATCAGCTCGGAGACCTTGGTTTCTGATGAATCCAGGTACAGTTTGCAGAATCATGATGGTCACATCCGTGTTTGGCGCCATCGCGGTGAACGCACATTGGAAGCGTGTATTCGTCTTCGCCATACTGGCGTATCACCTGGCGTGATGGTATGGGATGCCATTGGTTACACGTCTCGGTCACCTCTTGTTCGCAATGACGGCACATTGAACGGTGGACGTTAAATTTCGGATGTGTTATGACCCGTGGCTTTACCCTTCATTCGATCCCTGCGAAACCCTACATTTCAGCAGGATAATGCACGACCGCATGTTGCAGGTCCTGTACGGGCCTTTATGGATACAGGAAATGTTCGACTGCTGCCCCGGCCAGCAAATTCTCCAGATATCTCACCATTTGAAAACCTCTGGTCAATGGTGGCCGAGGAACTGGCTCGTCACAATACGGCAGTCACTACTCTTGATGAACTGTGGTATTGTGTTGAAGTTGCATTGGCAGCTATACCTGTACACGCCATACAAGCTCTGTTTGACTCAATGCCCAGGTGTATCAAGGCCGTTATTACGGTCAGAGGTGGTTGTTCTGGGTACTGATTTCTCAGGATCTATGAAACCAAATTGCGTGAAAATGTAATCATATGTCAGTTCTAGTATAATGTATTTGTCCAATGAATACCCGTTTATCATCTGCATTTCTTCTTGCTGTAGCAATTTTGATGGCCAGTAGTGTATTTACTATACAAGCAAGAAAAACAAGACTCCTGACTGTATGAGTGGGATATGGAGACAGAAGAAAGGATGAGAAGGGGGAAGGAGATGCTCGAAAGAGATAGGGGAGTGGTAAATGGACAGAGAAGGTAAGAGGACAATATTAACAGAGACGGCGTGGGGGGGGGGGGGAGGGGAGAGAGAGAGAGACTGGCAGAGAAATGGGAGGCAGAGATGAACAGACACAGAGGGAGGAGGAAATGGACAGAGAAAGGGAAGAGTGGCAAATGGACAAAGAGTGGGTGTAAGTAGGCTGTTTAGATTTTTATCCTGGTAACGCCATGTAGCGTTCTATGTGAAAATCACTGGCTGTGCTGTGTGCAGTCTGTGGCCAGTTTGCATTGTTGGAATATTTGCTATTGTAGTGTTGGGCAGCTGCATGTGAATAGCACATAGTTTTGCGCAGTTGGAGGTGAGCCGCCAGCAGTGGTGGATGTGGGAAGACACATGTCGGAATTTTGAGAGCGGACGATCTGGACGTGTGTCCATCCGATATATATATATATATATAATATATATATATATATATATATATATATATATATATATATATATACTCCTGGAAATGGAAAAAAGAACACATTGACACCAGTGTGTCAGACCCACCATACTTGCTCCGGACACTGCGAGAGGGCTGTACAAGCAATTGTAAGTAGGCTGTTTAGGTTTTTTTATTGGTAACGCCACCTCTGTATGAAAATCACTGGCTGTGCTGTGTGCAGTCTGTGGCTGCTTTGCATTGTTGTAATACTCGCCATTGTAGTGTTGGGCAGCGGCGGCTGGATGTGAACAGCGCGTAGCGTTGCGGAGTTGGAGGTGAGCCGCCAGCAGTGGTGGATGTGGGGAGAGAGATGGCGGAGTTTTGAAATTTGTCATGAACTGCTATATTTATATATGATGATATCAAGGTAAATACATTGTTTGTTCTCTATTAATATCTTTCATTTGCTAACTATCCCTATCAGTAGATAGTGCCTTCCATAGTTTGAATCTTTTATTTAGCTGGCAGTAGTGGCGCTCGCTGTATTGCAGTAGCTTGAGCAGCGAAGATTTTTGTGAGGTAAGTGAATTGTGAAAGGTATAGTTTAATGTTAGTCAGGGCCATTCTTTTGTAGGGAATTTTGAAAGTCAGATTGCGTTGCGCTAACAAAATATTGGGTGTCAGTTTAAGCACAGTCATGTATAATTGTTCAAAGGGGATGTTTCACAATGATCACACGCACGGCACAGCGGACACACCAGGAACCGCGGTGTTGGCCGTCGAATGGCGCTAGCTGCGCAGCATTTGTGCACCGCCGCCGTCAGTGTCAGCCAGTTTGCCGTGGCATACGGAGCTCCATCGCAGTCTTTAACACTGGTAGCATGCCGCGACAGCGTGGACGTGAACCGTATGTGCAGTTTACGGACTTTGAGCGAGGGCGTATAGTGGGCATGCGGGAGGCCGGGTGGACGTACCGCCGAATTGCTCAACACGTGAGGCGTGAGGTCTCCACAGTACATCGATGTTGTCGCCAGTGGTCGGCGGAAGGTGCACGTGCCCGTCGACCTGGGACCGGACCGCAGCGACGCACGGATGCACGCCAAGACCGTAGGATCCTACGCAGTGCCGTAGGGGACCGCACCGCCACTTCCCAGCAAATTAGGGACACTGTTGCTTCTGGGGTATCGGCGAGGACCATTCGCAACCGTCTCCATGAAGCTGGGCTACGGTCCCGCACACCGTTAGGCCGTCTTCCGCTCACGCCCCAACATCGTGCAGCCTGCCTCCAGTGGTGTCGTGACAGGCGTGAATGGAGGGACGAATGGAGATGTGTCGTCTTCAGCGATGAGAGTCGCTTCTGCCTTGGTGCCAATGATGGTTGTATGCGTGTTTGGCGCCGTGCAGGTGAGCGCCACAATCAGGACTGCATACGACCGAGACACACAGGGCCAACACCCGGCATCATGGTGTGGGGAGCGATCTCCTACACTGGCCGTACACCACTGGTGATCGTCGAGGGGACACTGAATAGTGCACGGTACATCCAAACCGTCATCGAACCCATCGTTCTACCATTCCTAGACCGGCAAGGGAACTTGCTGTTCCAACAGGACAATGCACGTCCGCATGTATCCCGTGCCACCCAACGTGCTCTAGAAGGTGTAGGTCAGCTATCCTGGCCAGCAAGATCTCCGGATCTGTCCCCCATTGAGCATGTTTGGGACTGTATGAAGCGTCGTCTCACGCGGTCTGCACGTCCAGCACGAACGCTGGTCCAACTGAGGCGCCAGGTGGAAATGGCATGGCAACCCGTTCCACAGGACTACATCCAGCATCTCTACGACCGTCTCCATGGGAGAATAGCAGCCTGCATTGCTGCGAACGGTGGATATACACTGTACTAGTGCCGACATTGTGCATGCTCTGTTGCCTGTGTCTATGTGCCTGTGGTTCTGTCAGTGTGATCATGTGATGTATCTGACCCCAGGAATGTGTCAATAAAGTTTCCCCTTCCTGGGACAATGAATTCACGGTGTTCTTATTTCAATTTCCAGGAGTGTATATATATGATGACTTTTGAACATTATTAAGGTAAATACATTGTTTCTCCTCTATCAAAATCTTTCATTTGCTAACTATGCCTATCAGTAGTTAGTGCCTTCAGTAGTTAGAATCCTTCATTTAGCTGGCAGTATAGGCACTCGCTGTGTTGCAGTAGTTCGAGTAACGAAGATTTTTGTGAGGTAAGTGATTCGTGAAAGGTATAGATTAATGTTAGTCAGGACCATTCTTTTGTAGGGATTATTGATAGTCAGATTGCGTTGCGCTAAAAATATTGTGTGTCAGTTTAGTGTTGATCAGAATAAGTAAAGAGAGAAATGTCTGAGTACGTTCAGTTTTGCTCAACTGTTTGAAAATCAAATAACGTAAGAGGTTTATCAGCACAGTAATTCATAAATTTTTCTAAGGGGACGTTTCAAGGGGAGAGGAAGAGATGGACACCGACAGGAAAGAGGAGGAGATGGACAAGGAGGGGGTGGAAAAGATGGAAAGAGAGAGGGGGAGGAGTAAATGGACAGAGCGAAGGGCAGTGGGAGATGGACAGTGTGGGAAGAGGAAGAGATGTGCACAGAAAGGAAAGAGGAGGAGATGAACAGCGAAGAGGTGTAGAAGATGGACAGAGAGAGGGGAGAGGAGGAGATGGACGGAGGGAAGGGTAGTAAGAGATGGACAGAGAGTGAGAGGTAGAGTATGTCGACAGAGAGACAGGCCAGGGGACATGGACAGAGACGGGGGGGAAGGAAGAGATGGACTCATAAACACTGGTTGCTTAGCTAATAAGTCGTGGGATACCTCCCAGTTATACGTCAGACCTCCTTTTGCCTGGTGTTGCACAGCAACTTTGTGTATCATCTACTCAACAAGTCGCTGGAAGTGCCCTGCAGAAATATTGAGTCATGCTGTCTCTACAGCTGCCCATAACTGCGAAAGTGTTGCCAGTGGACTGACCTCTCGATTATGTTCCATAAATTTTCGATGGGTTCTATGTTTGAAGATCTGGGTTGCCAAATCATTTTCTCGAACTGTTCAGAATGTTCTTAAAACCAATCGTAAACAACTGTGACATGGCGCATTGTCATCGATATGAATTTCATGGTTGTTTGGGAACATAAAGGTCATAAATGGATTAAAATTGTCTCCGAGTATCCGTACATAACAATTTCTAGTCAATGATCGGTTCAGTTGGATCAGAGGACCCAGTCCATTCCGTGCAAACATAGCACACACCATTATGGAGCCACCACCAGCTTGCACTTTACCTTGTTAAAAGCTTGGGTCAATGGTTTTGTGGCGTCTGCGCCACACTCGAACCCTACCGTCAGCTTTTAGCAACTGAAATCGGGACTCATCTGACCAGGTCACCGTTTTCCAGACGTCTAGTGTCCAATCGATATGGTCGCGAGTCCAGGGGAAGTGCTGCAGGCGATGTCGTGTTGTTAGCAAAGGTATTCGCGTCGGTCGTCTACTGCCATAGCCATTAACGCCATACTTCGCCCCACCACCGTAACAAATACGTTCGCCGTACGTCCCACATTGATTTCTACGGTTACTTCACAGTGTTGCTTGTCTGTTAGCACTGACAACTCTACGCAAACGCCGCTGCACGTGTTTGTGAAGTGAAGGCTGTCTGCCATTGTGTTGTCTGCGGCGATAGATAATGCCTGAAATTTGGCACTTCCGGCACGCTCTTGACGCTGTAGATCTCGGAATATTGAATTTCCTAACGATTTCCGAAATGAAATGTCACACGCGTCTAGCTCCAACTACCAATCTGCGGTCAGAGTTTGTTAATTCCCGTCGTGCCACCATAATCACATCGGTACCTTTTCACATCAACCACCTGAGCAGAAATGACAGCTTTGCCACTGCACTGACCTTTCATACCTTGTGCACGATACTACCCTCATCTGTATATGTACTGTATGCAAGCCTCTAATGATACGCCATGAGACCATGGAAAAAACAAATGAAACATAAGATAACATTTATACATATAGTTCATGTCTGTTTTGCCTGTTTTGAACGTGCCCATCTTCTCTTCGTACACGTTTGTCATCGCAGAATTTCAGTCAACATGCATAGCCAAATGTCTGTTGTCCGATGATGATTTGTGTGAGAATACGTGCTTGCATTTCACACACTAAGCAAATGCAGAAAAAATAGCGTTGTCTAGATTTTTCAGTAGATATATGAAAACTGTTCTAAACTTTGCTTTATACTGTTGAATTGGGTTTTTGAGACTTGTCAACGTCGCATTCATAATGCGCATTATTATATCCTCCACTACGAACTGGGTAACACAGCCATTGCTTCCTAATATAGTCAGCAGTAGAAGCATTTATAGAGCACGGCAAAAAAATCAAGGAAACTCCACGAGCGCTAACAACCGGAGTCAGAATTTTCAATTACTGAACCCCGCTAGAAACGCGTCATAAAGGCAGTTTTACTGGGTAGTGGACACTGTGGAGCCTATTTCCATTACAGACCCGCAAACACCCAATATATTCGAATGGCCGAGCAGCGCGAACACATGTTCAAAACACAGCACCGCACGGCGGCGGACGTAAAGGTTAGTTTACACGGCGACCTTGGGTTGCGCCACTCGTTGCACGAAACGAGTTGCACGCAAATGATTTCATATATGACTGTAGACACAGCGACATCACTGTATATTTCAGTTTCGTCGTTTTGTGAGTGCCATAATCGCAGGTAAAATGGAAGTTTTGACAGCTACACGAGTTGTGGAGCAGATAACGCTTGTAAGCCTAAAATTTCTGCCTAAGAAAAGAAATAAGAAACGTGCTTAAGTATGTGATTGGATAAAGAAAAGACGTCAGCCGGCTGAGTGGCCGAGCGGTTCTAGGCGCTGCAGTTTGGAACGGCGCGACCGCTGCGATCGCCGGTTCGAATGCAGCCTCGGGCATGGATGTGTGTGATGTCCTTAGGTTAGTTAGGTTTAAGTAGTTCTAAGTTCTAGGGGACTGATGACCTCAGAAATTAAGTCCCATAGTGCTCAGAGCCATTTGACCCATTTGAATCAAGTCGCGTTACAAGGAATTAAAAACCCACAAATGCATAAAACACTACTACGTACAGTTTATATAACGTATCGTGAGAAATATCTTTTCTATAATGGAGATACCACTGACGATGGGCAACACCCGAAAGTAGTCCGGTAAAATAAACTACTACCAACGAACAGCTTCTGTGAAACAATTAGTTATTAATATGGAATATTTACAAAAGATTATAAGCGTTTGACTCGTCGTGAATGTGTTGAAACTCTATTAAACAATCTGGGCATAATTAATTGTAACTGAAATCAAGCTGTATTGTCAGATAGCTGTAACAAGGTTCCTGTCGCTATGTACATAGTCAACCAAGACAAATGCGGTCTTTCATTAGATATAGCAACGTAATGTCGTAATTGAACATGTTTCGACAACGTTATGTTCACAGAAAAACTCAAAGAATTTGGAGTCGATTTAATATTCCTCTTTCAGAACGCCACGGTTTTACAGCTTTATTCATACAGTAAAGCCAATGATGTGACTGCGAGAAACATTTTAACATTCTCTGAAGTATACAATGTATCTGGTGATTCAAAGAGAAAGACCAGATCTCAATTGTTTAATACAGACGAATTACAAAGGCAGTAACACATTACGCACGTCCCTGGACAGAGGAAGATTAAACTTTAGACACACCTGTGTTGTTGACTGTAGCATCTTGGCGACTACACCGCCAGAGAAATTATTTTGTTTGTTGAAATTTGCGTGAAGTTCGAGTGCAGCGTGGATTCCGACGTCGATTTAGAAAGAAGCCGCCTGTGCACAAGTAGATTTATGACTAGCATACAAAATTCGTGGAAGATGGTTGCATATGCCGAGGGAAGGGCACTGGCCGGCCACTCACGTCTGATTAAAACATCGAGCATATCAGAGATACGTTCACACGGAGCCCTCGGAAGTCCACAATATAGGCAGGCAAAGAGCTTCAGCTTCCTCAAACAACGCCGTCGTCCGTTCTGAAACGACGCCTACGAATAAAGCCTAATGAGTTGCTATTACTGTGGTATCTGTGTCCCAGCGGCCGTAACAGAAGGTACGAATTTTGCGTTTGACTTCTCTAGTATATGGCAGAGGACACATTTTCTTAACGACTCATCTTTTCGGCCGAGTCGGCGTTTTATCTATCGGGTAAAGTAAACAGCCATAATATAAAAATTTGGAGGTCGCAAAATTCTGGCGTCGTTCTAGAGTGTGGAAGAGACTCACCGAAACTGAATGTGTTTTGTGCCATTCCTGTTTGCGAAGTTTATGGACTTTTCGTTCTTGCGGAGAAAACTGTGACAGGTATGTCATCTTGGACATGCTGTAAAATTATTTCTTTCCTCACCTTCACCAAGATTTCAATGATTCCAGTCATTCCATCACGAGGGAGGTACACGGCTCGTGTTGTCTGCAGTTCAACCATGCCTAGACGGTCAATACCGCGGTTCGATGGCGTCCGCATTGTCAACGAGGCAAGTATCCAGGCGTCTGCGAGTGAACCAAAGCGATGTCGTTCGGACATGGAGGAGATACAGAGAGACAGGAACTGGCGATGACCCGCCTCGCTCAGGCTGCCCAAGGTCTACTGCTGCAGTGGATGACCGCTACTTACGGATTATGGTTCGGAGGAACCCTGACAGCAACGCCACCATGTTGAATAATGCTTTTCGTGCAGCCACAGGACGTTGTGTTACGACTCTAACTGTGTGCAATAGGCTGCATGTAGCGCAACTTCAATACCGATGTCAATGGCGAAGTCCATCTTTGCAACCACGACACCATGCAGTGCGGTACAGATGGGCCCAACAACATGCCGAATGGACTGCTCAGGATTGGCATCACGTTCTCTTCACCGATGAGTGTCGCATTTGCCTTCAACCAAACAATCGTAGGAGACGTGTTTGGAGGCAACCCGGTCAGGTTGAACGCCTTAGACACACTCTCCAGTATGTGCAGCAAGGTGGAGATTCCCTGCTGTTTTGGGGTGGTATCATGAGAGGCCGACATACGCCGCTGGTGGTCATGGAAGGCACCGTAACGGCTGTATGATACGTGAATGTCATCCTCCTACCGCTAGTGCAACCATATCGGCGGCATATTGGCGAGACATTCCTGTTCATGGACGGCAATTCGAGCCCCCATCGTGCACATCCTGTGAATACTTCCTTCAGGATAACGACATCGCTCGACTAGAATGGCCAGCATATTCTCCAGACATGAACCCTATCGCACATTCCTGGGATGGATTTAAAACGGCTTTTTACGGACGACGTGGCCCACCAACCACTGTGAGGGATCTGCGGCCACGCATATTTTATTTAGCTGACGTCACGTCAGTTTACTTAAAGTTTATCTTATGAACTAAATCAGTAGTTGGTCCTCTCAGTAAATGATTTTGACCATTTATACACCGTTTCAAGTATTTTTCCGTGGCGCAAGAGAGAGCTCAACAGTAACATCCTTTTGTACCGTCCGCTATCGCTATTGCTCACTGGCTAATTCCTCCTCACGATCAAAACACAGCCATTACCTTCTGTATACACAGACCGTGCCCCTTTTCCCTGTTCCCAGACCTTCTGAAAGAATAAAGGTCAGCTCCGTAGGACCAAATTGAGGAGCAAATCTCCAAGGTAATGGAACTTGTCAGTACATGAAATTGCAACACAAAAGTAATAACAGAAAAAATAAAATGTTTATGAACCCAAAAATAGACAGTCAATATGTTTATGTAAACGCAGTCAACAATATAACACAGAAACCTTTATTTCTTCGATTCTGATGGTCTTCTGCGTTTGCTTTCTATTGATAAGTTATGTTCTTCTCCCGGTCTTCTGCCTTGATCAACTCGCTCATGCTTGAATAATTTGCGTACGTAAAAGCTTAAAATTGCAATTTCTAGTAAAACAACGATGCAACGATGTCATGATGAGCCTCTGGTCACTGGACGTTTCTTCATTACTCTCACGGTGATCTTCAGAGAATTGTTTCAGTCTAACTGCTTCATTAAATCGTCCCTCTTTCTGGTTCCTATCCTCTGGTCCCTGTCCATTTCTTGACTCAAAATGAACTTCCCTTTCCGTGACTGAGGCGTTGAGATAAAAAAGGGGGACATGTCACTCAACAGCAGGTTTGAAATATTTTGAAAAAACTATACAATCTTCAGTAGCATTATTCCCAAACCTTACGGTTACTCTCACATGCATACCAAAATTTTGCCCCCCTTCTTGCAGCGGTGTACCGTAGGTCTCTAGAAAAGCGTAGCGTTCCAAAAGATTGGAAAAGGGCACTGGTCATACCTGTTTCCAAGAAGGGACATGGAACAGATGTGCAGAACTATAAACCTATATCTCTAACGTCGATCCGTTGTGCAATTTTGGAACATGTATTATGTTCGAGTATAATGACTTTTCTGGAGACTAGAAATCTACTCTAGGAATCAGCATGAGTTTCGAAAAAGACGATCGTGTGAAACCCAGCTCGCGCTATTCGTCCTCGAGACTCAGAGTGCCATAGACACGGGTTCCCAGTTAGATGCCGTGTTTCTTGACTTCCGCAAGGCGTTCTATACAGTTCCCCACAGTCGTTTAATGAACAAAGTAAGAGCATATGGACTATCAGACCAATTGTGTGATTCGATTGAAGAGTTCCTAGATAACAGAACGCAGCATGTCATTCTCAATGGAGAGAGGTCTTCCGAAGTAAGAGTGATTTCAGGTGTGTTGTAGAGGAGTGTCGTAAGACCGTTGCTATTCACAATATACATAAATGACCCTGTGGATAACATCGGAAGTTCACTGAGGCTGTAATATATCGAGAGGTTGTAACAATGGAAAATTGTACTGAAATGCAGGAGGATCTGCAACGAATTGACGTAGGGTGCAGGGAATGGCAATTGAATCTCACTGTAGACAAGTGTAACGTGCTGCAAAAACACAGAAAGAAAGATCCTTTATCATTTAGCTACAAGATAGCAGGTCAGCAACTGGATGCAGTTAATTCCATAAACTATGTGGGAGTAGGCATTAGGAATGATCTAAAATGGAATGACCATATAAAATTAATCGTCGGTAAAGCAGATGCCAGACTGAGACTCATTAGAAGAATCTTAAGGAAATGCAGTCCGAAAACAAAGGAAGTAGGTTACAGTACACTTGTTCGCCCACTGCTTGAGTACTGCTCACCGGTGTGGGATCCGTACCAGATAGGGTTGATAGAGAAGATCCATCGGAGAGCGGCGCGCTTCTTTACAGGGTCATTTGATAATCGCGAGAGCGTTACGGAGATGATAGATAGACTCCAGTGGAAGACTCTGCAAGAGAGATGCTCAGTAGCTCGGTACGGGCTTTTGTTGAAGTTTCGAGAACATACCTTCACCGAGGAGTCAATCAGTATATTGCTCCATCCTACGTATATCTCGTGAAGAGACCATGAGAATAAAATCATCCTGTAGCGTCTCAGGTTTCAGAGAAATGACGTCCATTTATGCTCTCGGCACATTATGAAAATGAGGAACTATCAGCGTCCTAACTAGAATAGATGCTTATTTCACAATTACAGTGCTGTTGGGCGAAGAAGAGATGCCTTTTAACTGAACTGTGTACTCAATTATTTTGTATTGAGTAATAGTCCAATTTATAATCACATGTTAGTATAATGTTTCTACTTAGCTTGCTTTTACCTTTGTATTATGTACAGAACATGCAAACAATGAACACTGTATGACAATTTACCTGCAATCTTCACCTGTTCCCCTTAAGAGACAATTTTTCCTTTCCATTTGTTAGGCTCCAAACCCACGACCTTCTTTTGTTTGCCGGCCGCGATGGTCTAGCGGTTCTAGGCGCGCAGTCCGGAACCGCGCGGCTGCTACGGTCGCAGGTTCCAATCCTGCCTCGGGCATGGATGTGTGTGATGTCCTTAGGTTAGTTAGGTTTAAGTAGTTCTAAGTTCTAGGGGACTGATGACCACAGATGTTAAGTCCCATAGTGCTCAGAGCCGTTTTGAGCCATTTCTTTTGTTTAATCACATTACTCTTCCACAGTTCAGGAGGTCGTTTCTTTCTCCTAAATTCATGTAAATCGTTTCTGGACTCGTCTGGAGGTTCCATCACCGAAGCCATTTTGAAATCTCACAGCTGTTAACTGCATCCCTTTATCGCGCTGCCATCACACCTCAAGTTCTTTCGTGCAATGTAGGGACTTGCCTCTGTGACAAGTCCTCTATCTGCACGGTATGAAATTTCAGCACTGGCTTAGACATGGAAGAAGTCCCTAAAATGATGACGAGTCCCGTTTTTTATCTCAACGCCTCAATTACGGAACGTGAAAAGTCTCGCGAACGTGACCTCGACAAAAGTCACTGCCTCTGTCCGAGTTTTTCCTTTCAGCTGCTTTCTTCTTCACACACTTTACCCTCCATCCATTCACTTAAAATTATACCTTCTCTTCGACAAAATACAACACTTCTCCGGTAAAAATTACCGTGTTTTTGTCCGTCTTTCCACCACCGACCCTAGTCGTCAACTGATTCTCTTCGTCCTCGAGAAATTACCGAAACAAAATTTCAACCTATCAGGCCATACCACTTAACATTTACAGTTAATATTACACAGAATTTGCATATCAGTTTACATACAGCTAGGCATTTTAACTTCAAGGAGCTAGGCATTTTAACTGCACCGTCACAACACATATTTTCGCTAGTGAAATTCGTCATAAATAATCTATCACAATTTGAGAAGAACAATGATGTACATAGCTACAACACTAGAGGGAAAAATGGCCTTTATTACTCATTGTTAAAGCAGTTAGTGGCTGGCTGAGGAGCTCAAAATGCACCAGTAAAAAGTTTTTATTATTTGCCCAAAATACATAAAGTGTGTGACAGGTAGCGAAGCAAGTTCTGAATCAAATTTAAAACCATTTCTCCAGGACAACTCATTCTATTCAACTGAAGAATTTCTACTTAAAAACTGGTAGCTAGTTAAAATAAAAACATTTTTAAAGTGCAGTTGCATGTGTTTTCATTAATGTCACTGATCATGTGTAGTCGTTCCATATCATTTCAATAAAAGCCTCAGCTAGCTATCTTACATGAAAAATAACAAAACACATATTTACATATTACATGGGTTCGTTCATACTTCCGCTGCAATTTAGAATATATATATGTATATATATATATATATATATATATATATATATATATATATATATATATAAGGTAGAAATTACACGAAAACATGAAATCAATGTTAAATTCGTCTCCGTAACTGAAAAAAGATGCCGCATTAAGTTACAGTGGAGAAAAACCTCTGTCACAATACTAATGTTTTAGGTTAGACTAACCATGACTGTTAATGATATACTGAAATTACAAATTTTCTTTTACCGGTCACAATTTATGTCTTTTATTGCCACTAAGAATTTCAGAGATGTAACATCCATTTTTGGGAGGATTTATGTGAATTAATGCGACAGACAGCTGTTTTGTGTAAGACATTCGGGTAACTTGTGTCTAGTAGACAGTGCCACAACTTACCCCGAGGTCGGACACACAACACATACATGTCGTATTGATTCGAATAAATCCACTTGATGGAAGTTTCAACTCTGAAGCACATAATGGAAATAAAATAAAATAATTGAAAATGTGACTCGTAACAGATACTTGTAGTTTCACATAATTCACGCTTTCACGTCAAAACTTTCACATGCAGCCTTTTAATAGAAAATTTTTAACAAAAATTTTTGATATGGAACGATTTGCAAGTGTAAATGGTCGGCGGTTCTGTTCATTAACTGTATGCGCCCGCGCAGAGAGCGCGGTGAATGTCCGTATGCATGAACTCAAATTTCGTCTGGCCATTTGACGTAAGGGAGCGGCCCCTTCTGTAACAACCCAGTTGTGACTGGCTGTCGCGCTCCGTCCTCGATTGGCGCACTATGCGTTCGTGTTACGATGTTTTTGGGTTGCAGTATGATATTGAGTGGGTACTGAAGGAACTTAACGAGGCTCAGTATGATGAATAATGAATTAAGGCGTTCTCATTTGCAGATCAGCGGTGCGCTGGCAGTAAAGAAGCCACCGTGTCTGTTTGGCGCTGTCTTACGCTTCACAAATATACTGCCGGGAAAAATGCAACATCTTCAAGGCCTGTGTTCAGTGGCAGGGACTGCAGTGTTAGAGGTTCATTTGGCACTGTCCTCTGAGATCAGATGGCACTCATGAGGCTTGTACAAGCGCCCTCTGTTATTTACTCTGCACGCAGTAACCGAGTTGATTTCGGAGGTGAACAGTGATTGCAAAATTCATAGTATGGTACAACCGCGCCCCGTCTGTCTGTACGAACGCCTGACGAACAAATGCAGCCAATTGAAAGGCGTCGCATTGTGGGCCTGCGGCAAGTTAGATGGAATCATCGACGGATTGCTGTATACACTAATGGCCATTAAAATTGCTACACCAAGAAGAAATGCAGATGATAAACGAGTATTTGTTGGACAAATATATTATACTAGAACTGGCATGAGATTACATTTTCACGCAATTTGGGTGCATAGATCCTGAGAAATCAGTACCCAGAACAATCACCTCTGGCCTTAATAACGGCCATGATACGCCAGGGCATTGAGTCAAACAGAGCTTGGATGGCGTGTATAGGTACAGCTGCCCACGCAGCTTCAACACGATACCACAGTTCATCAAGAGTACTGACTGGCGTATTGTGACGAGCCAGTTGCTTGGCCACCATTCAAAAATGGTTCAAATGGCCCTGAGCACTATGCGACTAAACTTCTGAGCTCATCAGTCGCCTAGAACTTAGAACTAATTAAACCTAACTAACCTAAGGACATCACACACATCCATGCCCGAGGCAGGATTGGAACCTGCGACCGTAGCTGTCGCTCGGTTCCAGACTGTAGCGCCTAGAACCGCACACCCACTCCGGCCGGCCCGGCCACCATTGACCAGACGTTTTCAATTGGTGAGAGATCTGGAGAATGTGCTGGCCAGGGCAGCAGTCGAACATTTTCTGTATCCGGAAAGGCCCGTACAGGACCTGCAACATGCGGTCGTGCATTATCCTGCTGAAATGTAGGGTTTCGCAGGGATCGAATGAACGGTAGAGTCACGGCTTGTACCACATCTGAAATATAACGTCCACTGTTCAAAGTGCCGTCAGTGTGAACAAGGGGTGACTGAGACGTGTAAGCAATGGCACCCCATACCATCACGCCGGGTGATACGCCAGTATGGCGATGACGAATACACGCTTCCAATGAGCGTTCACCGCGATGTCGCCAAACACGGATGCGACCATCATGATGCTGTAAACAGAGCATGGATTCATCAGAAATAATGACGTTTTGCCATTCGTGCACCCAGGTTCGTCATTGAGTACACCATCGCAGGCGCTCCTGTTTGTGATGCAGCGTCAAGGGTAACCGCAGCAATGGTCTCTGAGCTGATAGTCTTCTCTGTATCGTTCCAATTTTAGTATATGTACCGACGAAGCGAGTACTCCGAGCTGATAGTCCATGCTGCTGCAGACGTCGTCGAACTGTTCGTGTAGATGGTTGTAGTGTTGCAAATGTCCCCATCTGTTGACTCAAGGATCGAGACGTGGCTGCACGATACGTTACAGCCATGCGGATAAGATGCCTGTCATCTCGACTGCGATAAACCGCAACTGCGATAGGCTACAATCCGACCTTTATCAATGTCGGAAACGTGATGGTACGCATTCCTCCTCCTTTCACGAGGCATCACAACAACATTTCACCAGGCAACGCCGGTCAACTGCTGTTTGTGCTTGAGATATCGGTTGGAAACTTTCCTCATGGCAGCACGTTGTAGGTGTCGCCAATGGCGCCAACCTTGTGTGAATGCTCTTAAAAACTAATCATTTGCACATCACAGCATCTTCTTCCTGTCGGTTAAATTTCGCATCTGTAGCACGTCATCTTTGTGGTGTAGCAATTTTAATGGCCAGTAGTGTGTGTTGGCCGCAATGTATCTGTAGGGTATCGCTGTTTTCAGCTGTGGTCCGGGCAACATTTCCACACCTGTAGACCAGGATCTGGATGACAGAATAATACAGACGTATGTCAAGTTCCACGCATTCTTCGAGCAGCGCTGACCGACCGAACATCATCCGAGGAAGAAATTCCGTCACGTATTGCACCTCCAGTATCACAGGTAACCACTGGAAACTGTCTGACTGCAACAGGAGTATGCTTCTGGCCATGCGGCCACTGACACCACGACAACACCAAGCACGGCTATTCCGGCGTCATGAACGAGTCGAATGGACGGTGGAATGGCGCTCTATCGTCATCAGTGATGAGAGGTTCTGTCTATATGAGACTGATGGACGTACACATGCACGGTGTAGGCCAGGTGAGTTGCACGTTCCGGAGTAGATTCGCCCACGACACGTAAGTCCCACCCCAGTCCTCATGGTGTGGGGAGCCATCAATTATAACCCGCAGTCGCGTTTGGTGTTTCTCCACCTCTTCATCGCCACTGTTGAGTCTTGTACCACAGGAATCAAGCGAGTGGATGTTGTTTGGTGGCCGGTAACCTCTATCTACAGCACAAGTGCACGCATGTATTAACAGAGTTCTTTATTTCTTAAACACATACAACAAGCACTCCGTCTTCAGGCCACGAGTGGCATACCGGGACCATCCGACCGCCGTGTCATCCTCAGAGGAGGATGCGGATAGGAGGGGCGTAAGACCAGCACACCGCTCTCCCGGTCGTAATGATGGTATTCTTGACCGAAGCCGCTACTATTCAGTCGGGGAGAAGAGAAGTTTGTGGCACAACTTGACTAGAAGAAGGGATCGGTTGATTGGACATGTTCTGAGGCATCAAGGGATCACCAATTTAGAATTGCAGGGCAGCGTGGAGGGTAAAAATCGAAGAGGGAGACCAAGAGATGAATACACTAAGCAGATTCAGAAGGATGTAGGTTGCGGTAGGTGCTGGGAGATGAAGAAGCTTGCACAGGATAGAGTAGCATGGATAGCTGCATCAAACCGGTCTCAGGACTGAAGACCACAACAACAACAAAAAATTGTTCAAATGGCTCTGAGCACTATGCGACTTAACTTCTGAGGTCATCAGTCGCCTAGAACTTAGAACTAATTAAACCTAACTAACCTAAGGACATCACACACATCCGTGCCTGAGGCAGCATTCGAACCTGCGACCGTAGCGGACGCTCGGTTCCAGACTGCAGCGCCTAGAACCGCACGGCCACTCCGGCCGGCACAACAACAACAGCTCCTCAATTGGCATCACGAGGCTGAGTGCACCCCGAAAACTGGCAACAGCGCATGGTGGCTGGATGGTCACCCATCCAAGTGCCGGCCACGCCCAACAGCGCTTAACTTCGATGATCTCACCAGAACCAGTGTATCCACTGCGGCAAGGCCACTGCCCCTCTTAAACAGATAGCTGGTATTTAACTTTTAAGCGTCCATGTGTTGTGGTACAAGCTCTTCCGTACTAATCCACGTTAACCTCGTGAAGAACAAGTCCCACTATACGATGAATAACAGACGCCATAGTGGAGTGCGAGTTGATGACTCAGTGACTAAGCTAGTGTCTGACCGACTGCGCTAGTGATTGAGAAAGTGAGCTAGTAACTGAGACTGAGAGTGAGTGACTGATCTAGTGACTGAGACTGAACTTGTGACTGAGAGATCGAGACTGAGACTGAGCTTTCCGGTTAGCGGCGGCGATCTAAATACTTGAGGTCTAGAGGGCGTTGGCGGCATGTTGCATGCGAGTCTGTCTTTGGCCTCTCTCCTGATAGGCACGCTTGATCCAGCGCCTACTATCAAACTTCCGGCTACATCTTTGCCGACATGTGTGCTGGCGACAGCTTACGACATCACACCGCTATTGCACGGGTTGTTATCCCTGTGCATTTTCAGCACGACAATGCATGTTCACATACGGCTGATGCCAAGCAACGTGCTCTTCGTGGTGTGAAACAACTGTCCCAGCCAGCAGGATCACCAAATCTCTCGCCAACTGAGCGCGCATAGGACGTGACGAAGTGTGGAATTACTTGCTCAAAAAATGGTTCAAATGGCTCTGAGCACTATGGGACTTAACATCGATGGTCATCAGTCCCCTAGGACTTAGAACTACTTAAACCTAACTAACCTAAGGACATCACACACATCCATGCCAGAGGCAGGATTCGAACCTGCGACCGTAGCAGTCGCGCGGCTCCGGACTGAGCAATTACTTGTTCTCCAGAACCTGTCAGAGCCATTGCCGAATTGCAATAAAAGGTGCAAGATGATTAGGACAATCCATTGCAGGATACAATTCCGTATCTGTATGATCGTTTGAATGCAAGAACACAGGCTGTTGTCGCTGTCAGAGGTACACTGTGTATTGATGCGATTGTTTACGCGCCCTTTATTGGGACATGCGTGTTTCATTTGGTCTGAATTTGTAATCGTAAACGCCTATAAAAATGAACTACATGCCAAATCTCTTGTCAATCAGATGACCTTCCGACACTGTATCTACGAATTTTTTACCTGAAAGCGTCTACTCGCTCGTCTGTCGAACACTCTTGTGTGGCAAAATACCGTCAGATTAGAGTCGCTAATAACTGCGAGACTAATAACCCGCTGCCCGCCCGGTTAGCCGTTCGGTGTAACGCTCTGCTTTCCGGGCGGGTGGCGCGCCGGTCCCCGGCACGAATCCGCCCGGTGGATTAGTGTCGAGGACGGGTGTGCCGGCCGGTCTGTGGATAGTATTTAAGGCGGTTTTCCTCTGCGGTTCTGCCTCAGCGAATGCGGGCTGGTTGCCCTTATTCCACCTCAGTTACACTATGTCGGCCATTGCTGCGCAAATACTGTCTCCACGTACGCGAACACCATAATTACTCTACCACTCAAACATTTGGTGTCACAATCGTCTGGTGCGATACGTTCCCAGGGGGTCCACTGGGTGCCGAACCGCACAATGACCCTGGTTCGGTGTGGTGCGGCGGTGGGGTGAGTGGACTGCTGTAGCCTGTTGTGGGATTTAGTACCACTGAGGGCTACGACGGGACGAAGCCTCTCCGTCGTTTCTAGGTCCCCAGTTCCATACAATACAATAACCCATAAACAGTGGTTGAGGCGACTACGAAGAGATCATGTCTGTAGATACTTGTCGCATAATACTAATTTTGCCGGTGAGGTCAACGTCAGTGTAGGTGCATGTTAGTGACTGTTACAAATTAGCTTTGTGCAAAGTTACAAGTTGGTACAGCGTGGAAACTCGTTTACTTCGGATATTAATTCGAGTACCACTGTGAAGAGTTTGGACAGCGTTACTTCGACCCGAAGTCAGAAATTAAAAATATTCGCCGAACTATAAGTGAAAAGCGCTATTAACTGAAAATTATAAAATAATGAAAGATGTCGTCTCATATGACTCTTAAATATGTTTGGAATTAAAGAAGAAGCAAGTCACAGGAGAGCTCGCGTCGAAAGGAATGCAAAAAGTCTGAAAAGTCCAGCGCCGACCGAACGGGAGAGCTACGATGCGTCGAAGATGAAATAGAAAAACGGCCCAAAACAATTAACATTTTACAATGCAACAAACGGCACTGATTACGTATTTGTTTATTTGTTCAGATGTGCTAACAAAACTAACGGGATTCCATTTAAAGAAACTTAGGTTTGTGTTAAAAAACATACTTCCGGGCATTTTTTTATGGTTTGTATTAACCAATTACACCTGCCCCTCACCTCACGTTCGGTGTGTGGAATCGATTCGTCAGTATTTGATGTGGTTTACGAAATATATCCAGCGGTAATGTTAGGTGACTCACCCCGTATATTCCATTCGTAACTGAACCCTTTATGAAAATACACGCATAACTCTGAAAATTCAGCACCAAGGAAGATAAATGAGACTGAAATGAATGATGTACTGTAAATAACGCGCATAATAAGATACAAACGATTAGGACTACGGAATTGTACTTGCTTTCCGACTACGAGAATGTAGTATGGCATGAAGCAAGTGATGTAATGAAAGCGTCGAAACGCCCTTGACTTTTACTGAAAGTCCTCTTCACATACCGCGGGAATTTTCCTATTGAAATAGGGTATGAAGCAGTTTGTAAAAGGGGTCAGGGAAAAATTAATCCGGCTTGAAAACTATCTGATGTAGAAACAAAACACAGATTGCAAAACTGCTGCTTCCACCGTGGTGTCCAACTAGTAGGAGGCCATTACTCTATGATATGTGAAGCAAGACACGTGCTGAAACATGGTATTTTGTCTCTCGATACTCTAAAGGCTGCGTTTCATGTACCCACAGTTGTCAAAGGAGATGGTGGTTTCCAGATCATTAACACCAACGCTATAAAGTACGTGTCATCAGTCCATCACGCTCAGATGATCTCGAAAGGACGACGGAGAGAGTCCCACACGCGATGCAGTCCTCCAGCGGCGAACATACTAAGACTGAAGCTGGGAGCCCGTTACGGCCATGCGGACAAGATGCGGCTTATAGCATGTTGTGGTTATATTTCATGGTCTAATACCCACTCTTCGCTGCGTATGATAATATTTTCTCCAGTGGCCCATCAAAATTATTACTATCTATCGTACGAGCCGAAATGTCACTGAATGATACACGCATTTCCCGAAAATGATTATTCTACCTCTTTACAATTCATGCTCATACTGCAACTCACCCTTTGACATCGACGAGACTCGTTGGCGATTGGTTTCACGTGTGCACTACGTTTGAAGACTGTTTACTGTCGCCGAGCGGTCTCAGGCGCTGCAGTCATGGACTGTGCGGCTAGTCCTGGCGGAGGTTCGAGTCCTCCCTCGGGCATGAGTGTGTGTGTTTGTCTTAGGATAATTTAGGTTAAGTAGTGTGTAAGCTTAGGGACTGATGACCTTATCAGTTAAGTCCCATTAGATTTCACACATTTGAACATTTTTTGTTTACTGTCTCACGCTGGATTAACACTGTCAATTCTGGACTCTCAATAGTGGACAGTGATAGTTCTACATGCACTAAACCTTCATACAGTGTTAATTATTTATTACTGTTGTACTTACTTTACACCCTCAGAGTCTGGACACAGTGCCGTTATTCTTTCTGGATGATGCACTTCATATAAATGTTTCATTAGTATATCCGCAATGGTACAAAGTTACTGCATGGGGTTGTCCAGGAGGAGGAGGATTAGGCTCGGCTAAGGGTTGAACATCATTCGTAACCCAAATATTCATTGTACAACGTATGGTTAAAAGATCAATCAAACCAATTCAGAAAAAATTACTTGTAAGCTTTCAACAATTAATTAAAAACAAGTTAAAAACAATAACAAGTCTCAAAGGTGATCAAATTTCATAAATGTGGACATCCCCCAACATGTGTTGCAGTGTTTACCCTGCATTCAAGTAAAACTTTAATACACTGTCACATTGTCCCACATTATGCTGTTAAAAACACAGGAAACCCAGATTGCTGTATATGATTATGAAAGTATCTGTCTTCAAAGACAACAAATGAGCTTTGCACTTAACTATAACAGTTACGGAAGCAAATAGTTTCAACAACCCACAACACAGAGGCAAAGAAATTTGTTGCAGTTCCTTGAGAATTAATCACTTACCACTAAGTTTCAACTCCTATAATGAGATACCACGTAGTTATTAAGACACAGAAAAGTTTTTAGCACAAGCTACAAGCTTATGTAACAGAAGAACGATGAAAAAATTTAATACAGTAACTGTGCTTTAAAACGACAGTTACAACAACAAGAATTTGTGTCCCAAACAATTTGGCAATCCACCTTGTCGTTTTTCTCTAACAATTGCTTGCTATCACAGCATGTTCCACAACACTACTGACCAATGATGTGAAAAAAATGACCTTAAAAATTATTTTCAGTTCCCCAAGAGGACACATACACACGCATTTCAAAATATACATACTTCTTTAAAAAAACAAGACTAGTACAATGTTCCATCAAACAATTTGTTGGTCACGCTAGTACTGTTGATCAACAGGCAGGACAACCCGCGACCTCAGAATCGAACCGACTCCATCCACGTAGTTACTCAGCGTAAATCAGATATAGACACCTCCGGATAATCGAGAAAACTTTGCGCATGGCGCTAGTAACTGCTAGTGTTACATGACAAGAAAAAGAAACTTTAAGTTAAACAAATAATCAAATAATAAATGATCTCTAACTCCTAAATCATGGAACTGAACACAGCTTGGCTACGAGCCTAATGACACACTCATGTATCAGTACTAGGCGCTCAGTCCGGAACCGCGCGACTCCTACGGTCGCAAGTTCGAATCCTGATTCGGGCATGGATGTGTGTGATGTCCTTAGGTCAGTTAGGTTTAACTAGTTCTAAGTTCTAGGGGACTAATGACCTCAGCAGTTGAGTCCCATAGTGCTCAGAGCCATTTTGAACCTCAACAAGGAGACCAGAATATTCGTCCCCCCACCGCAATGCAGCTTCAAAACAACGCCCAATGGCGTAAAGGTAGCAAGGGACCGCCACATGGGACGAAAAATCAACAAGATTTGAATGTATGCAGACGGTCGACAAACGAACTTCAATTACATAAGTAGAAAGTACCTTAAAAAGCAAGTAACTGGCATGAATCCTTTTCTCCCAGAATTAACAAGTGAGCTAGCAAGCATCAAAGCCACTCACAGCAATAAATGGGGTAACTTAAAACAAAGTCCACAAAGCTATCATATAAAAGAAGTAAAAACGCAGTATGTCTTAATTACAGAAAATGACAACCAAGCACTTAGTACAAACATGTGGGGGCCTCTTGAACTCGCGCTCAACGTGCCTACTACCGGGGCTTAAGCAAATAGGAAAACTGACCCTGTATTTTTAGAGTTCTGCTACCTGTGAAGGCGGATGTGGAACACAAGCAGACGGCGACGCACTGGGAAAGACAATAGAAGAATGGTTCAAATGGCTCTGAGCACTATGGGACTCAACTGCTGAGGTCATTAGTCCCCTAGAACTTAGAACTAGTTAAACCTAACTAAGCTAAGGACATCACAAACATCCATGCCCGAGGCAGGATTCGAACCTGCAACCGTAGCGGTCTTGCGGTTCCAGGCTGCAGCGCCTTTAACCGCACGGCCACTTCGGCCGGCAAGACAAAAGAAGGGAACATTTTACGAACCTCACGCTGTCCCCAAATTCACTCAACAGAAGGAAAGTACCTCATTGTAGTTCTAAGACGGCACGCTTTTGTATTAACGAAGGCACCGCAACCACGGACTTGCGCTGTAGGAATAGCCTCGGCCGTCTGTCCTCCTGAGCCGACAAGATGCAAACTTATACTGGGACACGCTACCCCAAACGGAACGCCGAAGTCCAGTCCTCTGAGAGAGAAATCGCACTGCCCAAATCACAATACGCCGTACCTGAGAGCCCTCTCTGTTGCGCCTCCTGCCGCTGTCCGATTCACTCCTCACAATCCCTCTTGCTCATGTCAAATCGGCACCCCCTCCTCTGTAGGTAAAGGTGGCATGCGGACCGTGACCTAGCGACACAGTAATGCCCAGGGAATGTGATGAAAGTTCTTACAGCACAATAAATAATCGGTTATAACATACTTGCACGCTTTGTGGTTCTTTAGTGAATACAGGAGCGAGAAACAAATGCTGTTCACGAACAGAGAATTTAGGTAATAATGTATTCTACATTAAAAATGAAAAAGTAAAAATACGCTGAACCTCCAAAGACACTGCTACATGCATGCGGATATATATTAAAATTGCTACACCAAGAAGAAATGCAGATGATAAACGGGTATTCAATGGACAAATATATTATACTAGAACTGACATGTGATTACATTTTCACGCAATTTGGGTGCATAGATCTAGAGAAATCAATACCCAGAACAACCACCTCTGGCCGTAATAACGGCCTTGATACGCCTGGGCATTGAGTCAAACAGAGCTTGGATGGCGTGTACAGGTACAGCTGCCCATGCAGCTTCAACACGATACCACAGTTCATCAAGAGTAGTGACTGGCGTATTGTGACAAGCCAATTGCTGGGCTACCATTGACCAGACGTTTTCAATTGGTGAGAGATATGGAGAATGTGCTGGCCAGGGCAGCAGTCGAACATTTTCTGTATCCAGAAAGGCCCGTACAGCACCTGCAACATGCGGTCGTGCATTATCCTTCTGAAATGTAGGGTTTCGGAGGGATCGAATGAAGGGTAGAGCCACAAGTAGCAACACATCTGAAATGTAACGTCCACTATTCAAAGTGCCGTTAATGCGAACAAGAGGTGACCGAGACGTGTAACCAATGGCACCCCATACCATCACGCCGGGTGATACGCCAGTATGGCGATGACGAATACACGCTTCCAATAAGCGTTGACCGCGATGTCGCCAAACACGGATGCGACCATCATGATGCTGTAAACAGAACCTGAATTCATCCGAAAAATTGACATTTTGCCATTCGTGCACCCAGGTTCGTCGTTGAGTACACCATCACAGGCGCTCCTGTCTGTAATGCAGCGTTAAGGGTAACCGCAGCCATGGTGTCTGACCTGTTAGTCCATGCTGCAGCAAATATCGTCGACCTGTTCGTGCAGATGGTTGTTGTCCTGGAAACGTCCCCATCTGTTGACTCAGGGATCGAGACGTGGCAGCACGATCCGTTGCAGCCATGTGGATATGATGCCTGTCATCTCGACTGCTAGTGATACGAGGCCGTTGGGATCCTGCACGGCGTTCCGTATTATCCTCTTGAACCCACCGATTCCATATTCTACTAACAGTCATTGGACATCGACCAACGCCGGTCACCTGCTGTTTGTGTATGAGAAAGCGGTTGGAAACTTTCCTCATGTCAGCACGTTGTAGATGTCGCCACAGGCGCCAGCCTTGTGTTCAAATGGCTCTGAGCATTATGGGACTTAACTTCTGAGGTTATCAGTCCCCTAGAACTTAGAACTACTTAAACCTAACTAACCTAAGGACATCACACACATCCATGCCCGAGGCAGGATTCGAACCTGCGACCGTAGCAGTCGCGTCGTTCCAGACTGAGCGCCTTAACCGCTAGACCACCGCGGCCGCCAACCTTGTGTGAATGCTCTGAAAAGCTAATAATTTGCATATCACAGTAACTTCTTCCTGTCGGTTAAATTTCGCGTCTGTAGCACGTCATCTTCGTGATGTAGCAATTTTAATGGCCAGTAGTATGGCCATTGATAGTGACCGGGGCCAAATATCTCACGAAATAACTACAAAGAACGAAACTTGTCTAACTTGAAGGGGGAAACTAGATGGCGCTATGGTTGGCCCGCTAGATGGCGCTGCTATAGGTCAAACGGATATCAACATCGTTTTTTTTTTTAAATAGGAACGCCCATGTTTTATTACATATTCGTGTAGTATGAATTTTTTAGTACTACTTATTTCGCTTTGTGATAGATGGCGATGTAATAGTCACAAACAATTGCAAAGCACTATGGGACTCAACAGCTGTGGTCATTAGTCCCCTAGAACTGAGAACTACTTAAACCTAACTAACCTAAGGACATCACACACATCCATGCCCGAGGCAGGATTCGAACCTGCGACCGTAGCGGTCGCGCGGTACCAGTCTGAGGCGCCTAGAACCGCTCGCCCACTCAGGCCGGCCCCTAAGTCTTGAACTTCGCGTAAATCGAGTACTGTAAGCACTTCCCTGACACTATGGTTGCGATAGTGTAGAATTTCGGCCAACAATCTCTTATCTGATAGATTCTGAATAACACCTACAGACACAATTCAATTTACGAAATCGAGTCATGCCCGGCAGTTCGACAATCCGTTATTTATAGGACTGATCACTACCATGTTGCGTGCCAAAAAATTTATACCATGCAACAGCATCGTGTATTTGGTTCAAATGGTTCAAATAGCTCTGAGCACTATGGGACTTAATATCTAAGGTCATCAGTCCCCTAGAACTTAGAACTACTTAAATCTAACCAACCTAAGGACTTCACACACATCTTATAGATTCTGAATAACACCCACAGACACAATTTAATTTACGAAATCGAGTCATGCCCGGCAGTTCGACAATCCGTTATTTATAGGACTGATCACTACCATGTTGCGTGCTGAAAAATTTATACCGTGCAACAGCATCGTGTATTTGGTTTAAATGGTTCAAATGGCTCTGAGCGCTATGGGACTTAATATCTAAAGTCATCAGTCCCCTAGAACTTAGAATTACTTAAACCTAACCAACCTAAGGACATCACACACGTCTTATAGATTCTGAATAACACCCACAGACACAATTTAATTTACGAAATCGAGTCATGGCCGGCAGATCGACAATCCGTTAATTATAGGACTGATCACTACCATGTTGCGTGCTGAAAAATTTATACCGTGCAACAGCATCGTGTATTTGGTTCAAATGGTTCAAATGGCTCTGAGCACTATGGGACTTAATATCTAAGGTCATCAGTCTCCTAGAACTTAGAACTACTTAAATCTAACTATCCTAAGGACTTCACACACATCTTATAGATTCTGAATAACACCCACAGACACAATTTAATTTACGAAATCGAGTCATGCCCGGCAGTTCGACAATCCGTTATTTATAGGACTGATCATTACCATGTTGCGTGCCAAAAAATTTATACCATGCAACAGCATCGTGTATTTGGTTCAAATGGCTCTGAGCACTATGGGACTTAATATCTAAGGTCATCAGTGCCCTAGAACTTAGAACTACTTAAATCTAACCAACCTAAGGACTTCACACACATCTTATAGATTCTGAATAACACCCACAGACACAATTTAATTTACGAAATCGAGTCATGCCCGGCAGTTCGACAATCCGTTATTTATAGGACTGATCACTACCATGTTGCGTGCTGAAAAATTTATACCGTACATCAGCATTGTGTATTTGGTTTAAATGGTTCAAATGGCTCTGAGCACTATGGGACTTAATATCTAAAGTCATCAGTCCCCTAGAACTTAGAATTACTTAAACCTAACCAACCTAAGGACATCACACACATCTTATAGATTCTGAATAACACCCACAGTCACAATTTAATTTACGAAATCGAATCATGCCCGGCAATTCGACAATCCGTTATTTATAAGACTGATCACTACGATGTTGCGTGCTGAAAAATATATACCGTGCAACAGCATTGTGTATCTGTTAAAATGGTTCAAATGGCTCTGAGCACTATGGGACTTAATATCTAAGGTCATCAGTCCCCTAGAATTTTGAATTACTTAAACCTAACCAACCTAAGGACATCACACACATCCATGCCCGAGGCAGGATTCGAACCTGCGAGCGTAGCGGTCGCGCGGTTCCAGACTGTAGCGCCTAGAACCGCTCGGCCACCAATTTCACTAGGAGGCGGTAGGTGTACGCTCCTACACATGAAAAGAAAAATGCACGACGTGATTGACCTGTGACTTTATATGCGTCGAAAATGTTGATGCAGCTGTGTTACGTATTCTTTCCACGTTTCCTTCGTCTCATCAATCTGCCGGAGGGGCGAAGGAGGCAGCTGAATTCTTTCTTTAGCTTCTGGCGCCTCTTGCGTTTGGGCTGCTTGCGCTTGTACGAGGGAAGAAACTGCTGACAGCAGTACTCTTATTTCTTGACTCCGAAACTTAACAAGGGATGTTAGACGCTCCTCTGCATTTAGATGTTGCTCTTCCTTGTTTCTAATGATTCCTCAAATATCTCAGCTTTTGTATTTCAAAACACAGACACACACACACAAAATAATTCAATAGAAAGAAGAAAAATTGTCCTGTTCTGGTGTCCGAAGCTTCACATCCTGTTGCTCGTCGCCAATCAGCTATAAATTCCTTGTATGTTGTGTGCTTCTTTAGTGGATACATGAGAGAGAAACAGATGCTGTTCATGAAGAGGCAGTTTAGATATTAGTTTATTTTACACCTAATATCAAACAGTAAAAATAATACATAAGTCTTTTGCTGTAGCTGCAGCGACATTTACTAACGGTAGCATTTAGGGCTGAAACATATAGAGGTACCACAAATTTACAAATCAGTCAGTCTTTAATACAATAACTATTCAGTAGATTACGGGCCGTGAGCACTATGAAAGTCTCTAAATGTTATTCAGGTGGAAAACACACTAAATGGGCTCAGCGCACTAATATTCGAACTTACAAGGGGAGGCCACAACGTTTGGAACGCGGATTTACTGCAAACTTCGTACAGTCGTAGTACTCCATGAGGCCAACAAAATGTGTAAGCAGTAGCGCGTACTTCTCAAGCGTTACTGAGAAAATCGCAAGAGCCCTTCGGTCAGCCGGCCCAGTAGCTCGGCGTTTTCGGTTAGAGGGTAATAAAAAAAAAACTGATTGAACGGTTCAACGAACACATTAAATTGCTGTCATCGGTCGTCCGCATCGAACAATGTTGAATAGAAATGACATTTAAGGAAAATGGTTAGCGTTCAAGCCCCGTAATCGCTGTATCACTGGGTCGAGTCCTGATCGTCAGTTTTCTTTTTTTTTTTTTTAATTTTCAACACGGTCATTTTCTTTACTATTTATATTACAATTGATACAGTGGGAAAAATACGTGTAATCGGATGAAGTTTTATTAAATTTACAATTTTATTTGGCAATCTACAAATTTTTACTATCACAAATAATATAATGTTCATAACTATCGACTAGAAAACGATCAAACGCATAAAGTGCTACTGAAAATGTATGCTTGTCCGTGTCTTCAAAACTGTTCGTATTTAATCGAAAGAGAACGAGAAAGTGCTTCTCGTGAAGACGCTATTAAAATTCACGCGATACTGCATGACCAATGGCCGAGCGGTTCTAGGCGGTATGGTCTGGAACCGCGCGACCGCTTCGGTCGCAGGCTCGAATCCTGCCTCGGGCATGGATGTGCGTGATGTCCTAAGGTTAGTTATCTTTAAGTAGTTCTAAGTTCTAGGGGACTGTTGACCTAACACGTGAAGTACCACAGTGCTGAGAGACATTTGAACCATTTTTGATATAGGTTGGATTTTTTAAACACTTTTAACGATGAAGCAAGTATATTTTATGAAAAAAAGTTCATTGACTGTTTATATTTCGGTTTTTACGTTTTACTTCCGATACGTATCGAAAATGAAGTCTATGATCTAATATTTCTGTATGTCGGTTTTTAGGTTTCATTTCCGCTAAGTATCGCAAATAAACCAAAAACCAAAATGCAGAAGGTCGACAGACTTTTAGTCATATCTCTTACTCTTTCTCTCTCTCTCTCTCTCTCTCTCTCTCTCTCTCTCTCTCATGGATACGTTAAAAATGAAACAAGTGCTTCATTTCTTTCATCAAACGTGTAAAGGCTTTAAGTTCCTCCAGCAACTCTGTCATTAAAGTTTTGTCCGCGTTGCACTCTATTATGAATATTAGAAAAGCATTTAATTCCGAGTGCACTACAAAAGAAGAACTTTCGTCGCGTAGTAGGTAAGACAGCGCTACACACGGCACAATTTGTTGGGTGAAGTGGTGGGAAGGTCAGCTGTTGGATCGTTGTAACCAACCGACCACCTGACAAGAAAAGTTGGTCGGTCGGTTGGCGAATGCGCCTACACCAGTCCGATTTGTCTGTCTGTCGGTCGGTCAGTTGGTGAGTGTGTGGTGGCCATAGAAAGAAAGACAGACTTCTGTTTTCTTGTTGGAACCAAGTTTTTAAATATGACACATCAGGTCAGTCAGTCTCATTTTTGTCAGTGTCCGGGAGCAGTCATGTAGCGTCCGTGTCCATCACAGAGGAAGTCTTAGACAACCGCTAACCGCTGTCGCCACAACACGGCGAAATGCTACAAGATGCACGCCACGTTACGTACCATCATGCTGTCTCGTTCGTCCTAAGCTTACAGGGGCTCCATTGATTACATTATTACTTTTACCTTAGTTGGTGCTGCATAACGTGTTAACTTGTTAATAAACACTAGTGCGCTCCTCCCGGTTTCAGTGGTCAATATTCTGTCTCTGTGGCTATGTGAATTTTGAATCTAGAATATACCGCAGTTAAGGAATCGAATTTTGAGCTCACGATTGTTAAGTCAATGGTACCGCTCTTCCTGTTCATCTGCATAGCCATTTTTAGCTTCGATTAATCACTGTTGTAAATGAATGCTTGGTCCACACCTTCCCGCCGGAGGTTCGAGAGCTTCCTAAAAAATGTTCAACTGTGTGTGAATTCCTATGGGACCAAACTGATAATGTCATCGACCCCTAGACTTACACACTACTTAAACTAACTTATGCTAAGACTACACACACACCCATGCTCGAGGCAGGACTCGAACCTCCGGCGGGAGGGGCCACGTGATCAGTGACATGGTTCCTCTAACAGCGCGGCCACTCTGCGCAGCAGTCCTCCCTCCTGCATGGGTGTGTGTGTTGTTCTTAGCCTAAGTTAGTTTAAGTAGTGTGGAAATCTAGGGGTCGATGACATTAGTAGTTTGCTTCCATAGGAATTCACACACATTTGAACATTTTGACCACACCTGCAAGTAGGATCGAGTGAGATGCTGCCGAGGCCACACGGCATCCATGGAATCAAATCAGGCGCAGGTGAGGCGTAACGCTACAACACGTAGTACTAGAAATGAAAGCTGACAAACTCGACGAAAATGGCAGCGAAATCTAAAATTCTAATCAGAACATAGACGGATTGCACATAAGATGTTTCTCTCTGTAACTGACGAGATAATAAGTGAAAGGAATACTTACTTCGATACACAAACAAGCGAAAAGATACTCTTTCTATGGAGCTACGAACATAGTTTCTTTGGTTATTTTCCGGGGAGCTACAGCAATCTATTATAATAATATTTTAATTAGATCATTATTTTTAGGGTTCCGTACCTCAATCGGTAACAACGGGACCCTTAATCGGATCTCTTTGTTGTCCGCTCTCCGTCTGTCTGTCTGTTGATGTGTCTGTTAAGACCCCTTTTTCTCAGGAACGTGTAGAGGTATCAAGTTGAAAGTTATGTCACATACTGAGGACTATGGTCCCTTGGCGATGTAAAAAATTTCAGCATATAAGTCAACGCAGTCAAAAGATACTGCTGTTTGTCACATGAACTATCTATACATGTGGCGGTCATGGTGGTCTAGCGGTAAAGCGCGAAGGTGAAAATCGAGAAGGCGCGAGTTTGAAACTCGGTGAGACTTCTGTTTTTTCAGTCTTCGTTTTAACCTAGCCTTCACGTCTCACTTCAGAGTTGTGAGAAGTTGCCAGAAGCAACGAGTGCATCGGATTCCACGTTTAATATACAGGGTGGTCCATTGATAGTGATCGGGCCAAATATTTCCCGAAGTAAGCATCGAACGTAAAAACTACAAAAACGAAACTCGTCTAGCTTGAAGGGGGAAACCAGATGGCGCTATGGTTGGCCCGCTAGATGGCGCTGCCAAAGGTCAAAATGATATCAACTGTGTTTTTTTAAATACTAACTCCCATTTTTATTACATATTCGTGTAGTACGTAAAGAAATATGAATATTTTAGTTGGACCACTTTTCTCGCTTTGTGATAGATGGCACTGTAATAGTCACAAACGTATAAGAACGTGGTATCACGTAACATTCCGCCAGTGCGGACAGTATTTGCTTCGTGATACATTACCCGTGTTAAAATGGACCGTTTACCAATTGCAGAAAAGGTCGACAACGTGTTGATGTATGGCTGTTGTGATCAAAATGCCCAACGGGCGTGTGCTATGTATGCTGCTCGGTATCCTGGACGACATCATCCAAGTGTCCGGACCGTTCGCCGGATAGTTACATTATTTAAGGAAACAGGAAAAGTTCAGCCACATGTGAAACGTCAACCACGACCTGCAACACATGATCATGCCCAAGTAGGTGTTTTAGCTGCTGTCGCGGCTAATCCGCACATCAGTAGCAGACAAATTGCGCGAGAATCGGGAATCTCAAAAACGTCGGTGTTGAGAATGCTACATCAACATCGATTGCACCCGTACCATATTTCTATGCACCAGGAATTGCATGGCGACGACTTTGAACGTCGTGTACAGTTCTGCCACTGAACTGAGGCACAAGAGAAATTACGGGACGATGACAGATTTTTTTGCACGCGTTCTATTTAGCGACGAAGCGTCATTCACCAACAGCGGTAAAGTAAACCGGCATAATATGCACTATTGGGCAACGGAAAATCCACGATGGCTGCGACAAGTGGAAAATCAGCGACCTTGGCGAGTTAATGTATGGTGCGGCATTATGGGAGGAAGGAAAATTGGCCCACATTTTATCGATGGCATCTAAATGGTGAAATGTATGCTGATTTCCTACGTAATGTTCTACCGATGTTACTACAAGATATTTCACTGCATGACAGAATGGCGATGTACTTCCAACATAATGGATGTCCGGCACATAGCTCGCGTGCGTTTGAAGCCGTATTGAATAACATATTTCATGACAGGTGGATTGGTCGTAGAAGCACCATACCATGGCCCGCACGTTCACCGAATCTGACGTCCCCGGATTTCTTTCTGTGGGGAAAGTTGAAGGATAATTGCCATCGTGATCCACCGACATCGCCTGACAACATGCGTCAGCGCATTGTCGATGCATGTGCGAACATTACGGAAGGCGAACTACTCGCCGTTTAACCTATGGCAGCGCCATCTAGCGGGCCAACCATAGCGGCATCTGGTTTCCTCCTTCAAGCTAGACAAGTTTCGTTCTTTGTAGTTTTTTCGTTTGACGCTTATTTCGTGAGATATTTGGTACTGAATCATCAAAGCGTAAGTCTTACTCGCACTTGACGGATTCTTTTCTATCATGTATCTCATGTACTGAAACCACTTGAATACATATCACTTCAAATTTCTCTTTATTAGGCTGGTGCAAAAGATCGTAGCGTTTTTGTTTTGCATGTTCGTGTTCCGATTGCTATGAGTTTATTTATCTAGTGCCATTTCTTATCTGTAGTTGACTGCTGCTTTTTGAGTTAACATAGTGTCATTTTGTCATTTGTAGATAGTGTGTGGAGCTGTGGACGCTAGAAAGTGGAGTGCCAAGTGGAGCAATCGAAATATTTCCGATATATTCTTCCGTTTGACTTCAGTGAAGTGGTGACAGCAGCGGAGGTAGCAAGAAACTTTTGCGTCGTGTATGGGTATAATGCCATTGTACACAGCACGGCAAGAAAATGGTTTTCTCGTTTTAAGGAGGATCGCTTTGAAATTATTGACTCCCCACGTTCAGGAAGACCTACGGGGTTTGATGAAGATCGTTCAGACGCACTAATCCACAATTATTCACGTCAGTGTATTCGAGAACAGGCGAATGCGATGTAACCGTTCACCATGGCACGACATTTGCATGCAATGTGGAAGGTTCAAAAATGGGGTATGTGGGTACCGCATGCTGTACACCAAAATCACAAAAGTCAGTGGGTGCCGTATGTGCATTTCTGCTTGCCCGTCATTTGTTGGCTCGTGAACAACACCGACCACTCCTGCACTCTACCGTTATTGGCGACGAGAAATAGCGTCTTCGTGCTAAACTAAGGAAAAAAAAGAAATGGTTGAGCCCAACCAAGTGAAAGCTCCCCGTAAAAAGACCTGCAAGCATCCGCAAAAAATAATTTTATTCATCTGGTGGACAGCGACGCTAAGGTGTATTACGAATTGCTTTCCCGAGGTGAAATCATCACTACTGACGTTTATTGTCAACAACTGATACGCCTTGTAGACGCAGTCTGAATATAACGACCTGGAAGACTGCGTGAAGCTATGTTACTCCGCCTTAAGCCCCGCTCCCATTGTGGTAGACTGACAGAACACAGTAAACAGAAGTTTGGTTGGGAAGTCATTGCGCACCAACCTTTTTCACCTGAAGTGCCCTCAGATTTTCACTTCTTCCTCGCTCTGTCGAACAGCTTTCAAGGAACTTGCTTTCCGGATGTAAATGCGCTCTGGACATGGCTCGACGAGTTCCTAGCCTGAAAACCTCGTGGTTTCTACATTTTTAAACTTAGGAAAAACGCTCGAACTTTTGCACCAACCCTCAGTTCACAAACTAGAAACCAGCTTCATCAGTAGTGCAATAGGTTGCACGTAATTGGCTGTGTTAAGGTGGGTGTTCTACTGGCGGAATGTTGAGGTGTTCGTAAGAGTGCCCATTTTCCCCTGGATCGAACGGCTAACACCGCATTAAAGTGACTTTAAAATACGGGGATATATTCGAAGTGATTAAAACGCAGCGGAATGCAATAGTTCGTTGCAAAGGTCTGGATAACTCTATCACCGGGGCAATTAATACGGAACTCATTCAGTGAGAATAATATATAATGTTTCCCCTGACAAGTTCCATACTCTTCCAGTCGTCTGCTGTTTAATCACTTCCATAATTCGATTATGAATAAGGGAAGAACGTACAACACAGTACTTCTGTTTTGCAAAGCATGAGACTGCACGTACTGGATCCTCAGGCTCATTTTGTTTACAGCAGCTGTGCTTAGCTTTTTATCAAATAATATTTAATTTATGAGTATTGTGAATCTGCTGGTCTGTTGCACGGTATTGTTTCTTCCGCGACTCGCTTCAGCCTGTGCATTCGTTAATCTTCAGATATCTCCTATACACAAAATTTACAATTACGTAAATGACTCTGGTGGCTGCTAGAACAGACACATCTCCACATTTTGAAATAATTTTTATTCATTTTCAGCCGTTCGAGGAGGGACTGTTCCTTTGCTAGATTACATGTTTTAATTCGCTAAATCCTTTCTCACAGCAATGCTTGTCCAGCAGTATGGCAGGGAAGCGTCTTTGGAGTTTGGAAAGAGAGAAACAAAGTTTGTCCCCGAGGTGTGCTCTAATATTGTAACTGTTGCTCACTCCCCAAGGAAAACACTTATAAACTGCCGGCCCGTCACACAGATTGAACTAGCTACAAACGTTCACTGCATCGTACACTACGCTAAAGAGTAGAAGCACGGTGTCCATCATGCACTATCTCGAAGCATACTGGCTGACATTATTATGTAATGTAGTACTTATAAATGACAGGAACTTGAGTCAGATCGCATGCACCTGATTTTTATCACTTTAAGTACAAACACATCATTTATTTTAAATGCTAAAATTTTTAATTTTCATTAGATGTCTGATCAACTAACACTGGAATACTGCTCTTTCACGAGGTATGTTTGAAGAATTTACTATGGATCACTCTTCTGAATCAAAATTACACTGAAGCGCAAAAGAAACTGAAACTGGTATAGGCATGCGTATTCAAATACAGATATATGTAAACAGACAGAATATGCGATGCGATCGGCAATGCCTATATAAGACAACAAGTGTCTCGCTCAGTTGTTAGATAGGTTACTGCTGCTACAATGGCAGGTTATCAAGATTTAAGTGAAGAATAATATTTTCACTCTGCAGCGGAGTGTGTTCTGATATGAAACTTCCTGGCAGATTAAAACTGTGTGCCGGACCGAGACTCGAACTCGGGACCTTTGCCTTTCGCGGGCAAGTGCTCTTGCCCGCGAAAGGCAAAGATCCTGAGTTCGAGTCTCGGTCCGGCACACAGTTTTAATCTGCCAGGAAGTTTCAAGATTTAAGTGAGTTTGAACGTGGTGTTATAGTCAGCGCACAAGCGATGGGACGCAGCATCTCCGAGGTAGAGATGAAGTGGAATTTTCCCGTACGATATCAGGAATCTGATAAAATATCATATCTCCGACATCGCTGCGGCCGGAAAAACATTCTGCAAGAACGGGACCAAGTACGACTGAAGAGAATCGTTCAGCGTGTCACAAGTGCTACCCTTGCGCAAACTGCTGCAGCATTCAACGAAACATCATCGAAATGGGTTTCCGGAGCCGTAGGCCCACTCGTGTACCCTTGATGACTGCACTACAGAAAGCTTTAGGCCTCGCCTGGGTCCATCAAGACCGACATTGGACTGTTGACGACTGGAAATACGTTGCGTGGCCGGACGAGTCTCGTTTCAATTTGTACCGAGCGGATGGACGTTTACGGGTATGAAGACAGCCTCATGAATCCATGAACCCTGCATGTCAGAAGGGGACTGTTCTAGCTGATTGAAGCTCTGCAGTGGTGTTCTGCCTGTGCAGTTGGAGCGATATGGGACGCCTGATATGTCTAGATACGACTGCGACAGGTGACACGTACGTAGGCATCCTGTCTGATCACCTGCATGCATTCAAGTCCGTTGCGCAATCCGACGGACTTGGGCAATTCCAGCAGGACAATGCGATATCCCAGACGCCCAGAATTGCTACAGAGTGGCTCCAGGAACACTCTTCTGAGTCTAAACATTTCCGTTGGCCACCAAACTCATTATTGAGCGTACCTGGGATGCCTTGCAACGTGCTGTTCAGAAAAGATCTCCACCCCCTCTTGGATTTATGGACAGCCCTGCAGAATTCTTGGTGTCAGTTCCCTCCATCACTCTTTCAGACATTAGTCGAGTCCATGCCACGTGGTGTTGCGGTACTTCTGCGTGCTCGCGGGGACCCTTGACGATATTAGGCAGGTGTTACAGTTTCTTTGGCTCATCAGCGAAGAACGACTACGTCTTCACTAGCTAATAGGAATAAGTCAAGCTCAAGAAATGTTTGTTCTGAACAAATGTGTGGCCAAGTCAGAAATACAAAAAGATACACATATAGCGTAAGCAAAGTGTCTTCACTTGATAGTAAAAGGTAAACCTAAGTTCACACAATGCACTCATACATAAAAAGATGCAAATATGACATTACAATAGTGCTTATGTATTTAGATAGGATAATGGATTACATGCGGTCTAAGGTAAAGTTACTGAGTATTCATGTCACTAGTGCAAATTTTCCTACATAAAGCTCTAAACGTCTTTTACACTTGGTGCTCTACAGCTTGCAGGCATTGTGAATACGTAATACTGAAAGTTAACTGCTTGACAGTAGCTGCTTGTTGGCAGTAGTTTATTTTACCGGACAAGTTTCGAGCGTTGCCCTTCATCAGCGGTATGTGTATTACACAAAAGTCACGTATTTCTCATAATACGTTGTATACAGTGTATATACTAGTGTTTAATGCGTATGTGATTTTTTAGTTCATTGTAATTTTCCCATGTATAGTGAAACATCCAGACATTATTTTAAAACAAAAGACCGATGTAAACGAGATGGAATTCGTCGAAAATTTCGCTAGAATTCCTGGCTAACAACACATGTCTTTACTGGGCTAACAGAGAGAAAACAGATCAGAAGGTGTATTATGTATACTCTGTGATGTATACCAGAAATAATATTTGGATGTATAGCAATTGCAAATAACAACAGTGCATATTTTCGTAAAACGTTCCCAATCCTGATTACATATCCATACATCTTATAAAAAGTATATATGTATGTACGTTCCACTTTTCCTCCTAAATCATGGGACCAGTATCAACCAAACTTCGTGCACATGTCATTTATTGTCTGGAAAGAATCGCTGTGGGGGTAAGAAATATCCATCCATAAATGGGTTAAGGCTGGCGGTGAAAAAGCATCGAATATTTGGAAGTGAGAGCACTTAGAGACTTGCAGCAAACTTTACACATAATTTCAAAACTTTACGTAACTTTTTCTCACTGACGACCACAATATGACGAAAGGAAAAAAAGTATATCGCTTACTACATTTTCGCTGTTCATGCAGTAAAATTGCCACATAAACTATGACGTTTTAATTTCTTCTTTCTTACTAACTGTACTCGTGGCACGTTTTGCAGACAGTATTCAGATATACCACTGACTGTACCAGAAAAATCACATCATTGTACACCACTTAGTTTTGGAGATATGACGTAAAGCACTGAGATGCGTGAAAAACTGCCGCATCATCCATGACGTTTTAATTTCTTACTTCATTGTTACTAACTATATTCGCAACACATTTCGCAGTGAGTACCTACTCATTCCCCTAAATGTACCTACAAAAATATATTATTGTACGACACATAGTTCACAAAATATGACGTCATAAACATGGATCTGTGTGAAAATGAAACTGCATGGAGAAATTCACTAGACATACAAAGGGAATATGAGTCAAAATACACGTGAAATATGTAAAGTATATTTGAAATATATTTGACGTGTGGGTGTGCGAGTAAAGCCACAGGTAAAAAAGCTGCTGGAACGATTTCAGTCAAATTTGGCACACTTTTCAATTTCAATCTTGAAATACACTACTGGCCATTAAAATTGCTATACCACGAAGATGACGTGCTACAGACGCAAAATTTAACCGACAGGAAGAAGATGTTGTGATATGCTAATGACTCGCTTTTCAGAGCATTCACACAACGTTGTCGCCGGTGACGAAACCTACAACGTGCTGACATGAGGAAAGTTTCCAATCGATTTCTCCTATATAAACAGCAGTTGACCGGGGTTGCCTGGTGAAACGTTGTTGTGATGCCACGTGTAAGGACTCCTCCTTACACGAGGCATCACAACAACGTTTCACCAGGCAACCCCGACTTTGATAAAGGTCGGATTGTAGCCTATCGCGATTGCGGTTTATCGTATCGCGACACTGCTGCTCGCGTTGGTCGAGATCCAATGACTGTTAGCACAATATGGAATCGGTGGTTTCAGGAGGGTAATACGGAACGCCGTGCTGGATCCCATCGGCCTCGTATCACTAGCAATCGAGATGACAGGCATCTTATCCACATGGCTGTAATGGATCGTGCAGCCACGTCTCGATCCCTGAGTCAACAAATGTGGACGTTTGCAAGACAACAACCATCTCCACGAACAGTTTCACGACGTTTGCAGCAGCGTGGACTATCAGCTCAGAGACCTTGGTTTCTGATGAATCCAGGTACAGTTTGCAGAATCATGATGGTCACATCCGTGTTTGGCGACATCGCGGTGAACGCACATTGGAAGCATGTATTCGTCTTCGCCATACTGGCGTATCACCTGGCGTGATGGTATGGGATGCCATTGGTTACACGTCTCGGTCACCTCTTGTTCGCAATGACGGCACATTGAACGGTGGACGTTAAATTTCGGATGTGTTATGACCCGTGGCCCTACCCTTGATTCGATCCCTGCGAAACCCTACATTTCAGCAGGATAATGCACGACCGCATGTTGCAGGTCCTGTACGGGCCTTTATGGATACAGGAAATGTTCGACTGCTGCCCTGGCCAGCAAATTCTCCAGATATCTCACCATTTGAAAACCTCTGGTCAATGGTGGCCGAAGAACTGGCTCGTCACAATACGCCAGTCACTACTCTTGATGAACTGTGGTATCGTGTTGAAGTTGCATGGGCAGCTATACCTGTACACGCCATACAAGCTCTGTTTGACTCAATGCCCAGGTGTATCAAGGCCGTTATTACGGTCAGAGGTGGTTGTTCTGGGTACTGATTTCTCAGGATCTATGAAACCAAATTGCGTGAAAATGTTATCATACGTCAGTTCTAGTATAATGTATTTGTCCAATGAATACCCGTTTATCATCTGCATTTCTTCTTGCTGTAGCAATTTTGATGGCCAGTAGTGTATTTACTATACGAGCAAGAAAAACAAGACTCCTGACTGTATGAGTGGGATATGGAGACAGAAGAAAGGATGAGAAGGGGGAAGGAGATGCTCGAAAGAGATAGGGGAGTGGTAAATGGACAGAGAAGGTAAGAGGACAATATTAACAGAGACGGCGTGGGGGGGGGGGAGAGAGAGAGAGAGAGAGAGAGAGAGAGACTGGCAGAGGTATGGGAGGCAGAGATGAACAGACACAGAGGGAGGAGGAAATGGACAGAGAAAGGGAAGAGTGGCAAATGGACAAAGAGAGGGTGTAAGTAGGCTGTTTAGATTTTTATCCTGGTAACGCCATGTAGCGTTCTATGTGAAAATCACTGGCTGTGCTGTGTGCAGTCTGTGGCCAGTTTGCATTGTTGGAATATTTGCTATTGTAGTGTTGGGCAGCTGCATGTGAATAGCACATAGTGTTGCGCAATTGGAGGTGAGCCGCCAGCAGTGGTGGATGTGGGAAGACACATGTCGGAATTTTGAGAGCGGACGATCTGGACGTGTGTCCATCAGAACGAGTAAATTTGTATTACTGGACATCATGAACTGATATATATATATATATATATATATATATATATATATATATATATATATATATATATATATACACTCCTGGAAATGGAAAAAAGAAGACATTGACACCGGTGTGTCAGACCCACCATACTTGCTCCGGACACTGCGAGAGGGCTGTACAAGCAATTGTAAGTAGGCTGTTTAGGTTTTTTTATTGGTAACGCCACCTCTGTATGAAAATCACTGGCTGTGCTGTGTGCAGTCTGTGGCTGCTTTGCATTGTTGTAATACTCGCCATTGTAGTGTTGGGCAGCGGCAGCTGGATGTGGACAGCGCGTAGCATTGCGGAGTTGGAGGTGAGCCGCCAGCAGTGGTGAATGTGGGGAGAGAGATGGCGGAGTTTTGAAATTTGTCATGAACTGCTATATTTATATATGATGATATCAAGGTAAATACATTGTTTGTTCTCTATTAATATCTTTCATTTGCTAACTATCCCTATCAGTAGTTAGTGCCTTCCATAGTTTGAATCTTTTATTTAGCTGGCAGTAGTGGCGCTCGCTGTATTGCAGTAGCTTGAGCAGCGAAGATTTTTGTGAGGTACGTGATTTGTGAAAGGTATAGTTTAATGTTAGTCAGGGCCATTCTTTTGTAGGGAATTTTGAAAGTCAGATTGCGTTGCGCTAACAAAATATTGTGTGTCAGTTTAAGCACAGTCATGTATAATTGTTCAAAGGGGATGTTTCACAATGATCACACGCACGGCACAGCGGACACACCAGGAACCGCGGTGTTGGCCGTCGAATGGCGCTAGCTGCGCAGCATTTGTGCACCGCCGCCGTCAGTGTCAGCCAGTTTGCCGTGGCATACGGAGCTCCATCGCAGTCTTTAACACTGGTAGCATGCCGCGACAGCGTGGACGTGAACCGTATGTGCAGTTGACGGACTTTGAGCGAGGGCGTATAATGGGCATGCGGGAGGCCGGGTGGACGTACCGCCGAATTGCTCAACACGTGGGGCGTGAGGTCTCCACAGTACATCGATGTTGTCGCCAGTGGTCGGCGGAAGGTGCACGTGCCCGTCGACCTTGGACCGGACCGCAGCGACGCACGGATGCACGCCAAGACCGTAGGATCCTACGCAGTGCCGTAGGGGACCGCACCGCCACTTCCCAGCAAATTAGGGACACTGTTGCTCCTGGGGTATCGGCGAGGACCATTCGCAACCGTCTCCATGAAGCTGGGCTACGGTCCCGCACACCGTTAGGCCGTCTTCCGCTCACGCCCCAACATCGTGCAGCCCGCCTCCAGTGGTGTCGCGACAGGCGTGAATGGAGGGACGAGTGGAGACGTGTCGTCTTCAGCGATGAGAGACGCTTCTGCCTTGGTGCCAATGATGGTTGTATGCGTGTTTGGCGCCGTGCAGGTGAGCGCCACAATCAGGACTGTATACGACCGAGGCTCACAGGGCCAACACCCGGCATCATGGTGTGGGGAGCGATCTCCTACACTGGCCGTACACCACTGGTGATCGTCGAGGGGACACTGAATAGTGCACGGTACATCCAAACCGTCATCGAACCCATCGTTCTACCATTCCTAGACCGGCAAGGGAACTTGCTGTTCCAACAGGACAATGCACGTCCGCATGTATCCCGTGCCACCCAACGTGCTCTAGAAGGTGTAAGTCAACTACCCTGGCCAGCAAGATCTCCGGATCTGTCCCCCATTGAGCATGTTTGGGACTGGATTAAGCGTCGTCTCACGCGGTCTGCACGTCCAGCACGAACGCTGGTCCAACTGAGGCGCCAGGTGGAAATGGCATGGCAAGCCGTTCCACAGGACTACATCCAGCATCTCTACGATCGTCTCCATGGGAGAATAGCAGCCTGCATTGCTGCGAAAGGTGGATATACACTGTACTAGTGCCGACATTGTGCATGCTCTGTTGCCTATGTCTATGTGCCTGTGGTTCTGTCAGTGTGATCATGTGATGTATCTGACCCCAGGAATGTGACAATAAAGTTTCCCCTTCCTGGGACAATGAATTCACGGTGTTCTTATTTCAATTTCCAGGAGTGTATATATATGATGACTTTTGAACATTATTAAGGTAAATACATTGTTTCTCCTCTATCAAAATCTTTTATTTGCTAACTATGCCTATCAGTAGTTAGTGCCTTCAGTAGTTAGAATCCTTCATTTAGCTGGCAGTATAGGCACTCGCTGTATTGCAGTAGTTCGAGTAACGAAGATTTTTGTGAGGTAAGTGATTCGTGAAAGGTATAGATTAATGTTAGTCAGGACCATTCTTTTGTAGGGATTATTGATAGTCAGATTGCGTTGCGCTAAAAATATTGTGTGTCAGTTTAGTGTTGATCAGAATAAGTAAAGAGAGAAATGTCTGAGTACGTTCCGTTTTGCTCAACTGTTTGAAAATCAAATAACGTAAGAGGTTTATCAGCACAGTAATTCATAAATTTTTCTAAGGGGACGTTTCAAGGGGAGAGGAAGAGATGGACACCGACAGGAAAGAGGAGGAGATGGACAAGGAGGGGGTGGAAAAGATGGAAAGAGAGAGGGGGAGGAGTAAATGGACAGAGCGAAGGGCAGTGGGAGATGGACAGTGTGGGAAGAGGAAGAGATGTGCACAGAAAGGAAAGAGGAGGAGATGAACAGCGAAGAGGTGTAGAAGATGGACAGAGAGAGGGGAGAGGAGGAGATGGACGGAGGGAAGGGTAGTAAGAGATGGACAGAGAGTGAGAGGTAGAGTATGTCGACAGAGAGACAGGCCAGGGGACATGGACAGAGACGGGGGGGAAGGAAGAGATAGACTCATAAACACTGGTTGCTTAGCTAATAAGTCGTGGGATACCTCCCAGTTATACGTCAGACCTCCTTTTGCCTGGTGTAGCACAGCAACTTTGTGTATCATCTACTCAACAAGTCGCTGGAAGTGCCCTGCAGAAATATTGAGTCATGCTGTCTCTACAGCTGCCCATAACTGCGAAAGTGTTGCCAGTGGACTGACCTCTCGATTATGTTCCATAAATTTTCGATGGGTTCTATGTTTGAAGATCTGGGTTGCCAAATCATTTTCTCGAACTGTTCAGAATGTTCTTAAAACCAATCGTAAACAACTGTGACATGGCGCATTGTCATCGATATGAATTCCATGGTTGTTTGGGAACATAAAGGTCATAAATGGATTAAAATTGTCTCCGAGTATCCGTACATAACAATTTCTAGTCAATGATCGGTTCAGTTGGATCAGAGGACCCAGTCCATTCCATGCAAACATAGCACACACCATTATGGAGCCACCACCAGCTTGCACTTTACCTTGTTGACAGCTTGGGTCAATGGTTTTGTGGCGTCTGCGCCACACTCGAACCCTACCGTCAGCTTTTAGCAACAGAAATCGGGACTCATCTGACCAGGTCACGGTTTTCCAGACGTCTAGGGTCGAATCGATATGGTCGCGAGTCCATCGGAAGTGCTGCAGGCGATGTCGTGTTGTTAGCAAAGGTATTCGCGTCGGTTGTCTGCTGCCATAGCCATTAACGCCATACTTCGCCCCACTACCGTAACAAATACGTTCGCCGTACGTCCCACATTGATTTCTACGGTTACTTCACAGTGTTGCTTGTCTGTTAGCACTGACAACTCTACGCAAACGCCGCTGCACTTGTTTGTGAAATGAAGGCTGTCTGCCATTGTCTTGTCTGCGGCGATAGATAATGCCTGAAATTTGGCACTTCCGGCACGCTCTTGACGCTGTAGATCTCGGAATACTGAATTTCCTAACGATTTCCGAAATGGAATGTCACACGCGTCTAGCTCCTACTACCAATCTGCGGTCAGAGTTTGTTAATTCCCGTCGTGCCACCATAATCACGTCGGTACCTTTTCACATCAACCACCTGTGCAGAAATGACAGCTTTGCCACTGCACTGTCCTTTCATACCTTGTGCACGCGATACTACCCTCATCCGTATATGTACTGTATGCAAGCGTCTAATGATACGCGATGAGACCATGGAAAAAACAAATGAAACATAAAACATATAGTTCACGTCTGTTTTACCTGTTTTGAACATGCCCTTCTTCTCTTCGTACATGTTTGTCATCGCAGAATTTCAGTCAACATGCATAGCCAAATGTCTGTTGTCCGATGATGATTTGTGTGAGAATACGTGCTTGCATTTCACACACTGAGCAAATGCAGAAAAAATAGAGTTGTCTAGATTTTTCAGTACATATATGAAAACTGTTCTAAACTTTGCTTTATACTGTCGAACTGGGTTTTTGAGACTTGTCAACCTCGCTTTCATAATCCGCATTATTATATCCTCCACTACGAACTGGGTAACGCAGCCATTGCTTCCTAATACAGTCAGCAGTAGAAGCATTTATAGAGCACGGCAAAAAAAAAATCAAGGAAACTCCACGAGCGCTAACAAACGGAGTCAGAATTTTCAATTACTGAATCCCGCTAGAAACGCGTCATAAAGGCAGTTTTACTGGGTAGTGGACACTGTGGAGCCTATTTCCATTACAGACCCGCAAACACCCAATATATTCGAATGGCCGAGCAGCGCGAACACATGTTCAAAACACAGCACCGCACGGCGGCGGACGTAAAGGTTAGTTTACACGGCGACCTTGGGTTGCGCCACTCGTTGCACGAAACGAGTTGCACGCAAATGATTTCATATATGACTGTAGACACAGCGACATCACTGTATATTTCAGTTTCGTCGTTTTGTGAGTGCCATAATCGCAGGTAAAATGGACGTTTTGACAGCTACACGAGTTGTGGAGCAGTTAACGCTGGTAAGCGTAAAATTTCTGCCTAAGAAAAGAAATAAGAAACGTGCTTGAGTATGTGATTGGATAAAGAAAAGACGTCAGCTGGCCGGAGTGGCAGAGCGGTTCTAGGCGCTGCAGTTCTGAAAGGCGCGACCGCTACGGTCGCCGGTTCGAATGCAGCCTCGGGCATGGATGTGTGTGCTGCCCTTAGGTTAGTTAGGTTTAAGTAGTTCTAAGTTCTAGGGGACTGATGACCTCAGAAGTTAAGTCCCATAGTGCTCAGAGCCATTTGAACCATTTGAACCAAGTCGCGTTACAAGGAATTAAAAACCCACAAATGCATAAAACACTACTACGTACAGTTTATATAACGTATCGTGAGAAATATCTTTTCTATAATGGAGATACCACTGACGATGGGCAACACCCGAAAGTAGTCCGGTAAAATAAACTACTACCAACGAACAGCTTCTGTGAAACATTTAGTTATTAATAAGGAATATTTACAAAAAATTATAAGCGTCTGACTCGTCGTGAATGTGTTGAAAATCTATTAAACAATTTGGGCATTATTAATTGTAACTGAACTCAAACTGTATGTCGGATAGCTGTAACAAGGTTCCTACATAGTCAGTTATGACAAATGCGGTCTTTCATTAGATATAGCAACGTAATGTCGTGATTGAACATGTTCCGACAACGTTATGTTCACAGAAAAACTCAAAGAATTTGGAGTCGATTTAATATTCCTCTTTCAGAACGCCACCGTTTTACAGCTTTATTTATACAGTAAAGCCAATGATGTGACTGCGAGAAACATTATAACATTCTCTGAAGTATAGAATGTATCTGATGATTCAAAGAGAAAGACCAGATCTCAGTTGTTTAATACAGACGAATTACAAAGGCAGTAACACATTACGCACGTCCCTGGACAGAGGAAGATTCAAACTTTAGACACACCTGTGTTGTTGATTGTAGCATCTTGGCGACTACACCGCCAGAGAAATTATTTTGTTTGTTGAAATTTGCGTGAAGTTCGAGTGCAGCGTGGATTCCGACGTCGATTTAGAAAGAAGCCGCCTGTGCACAAGTAGATTTATGACTGGCATACAAAATTCGTGGAAGATGGTTGCATATGCCGAGGGAAGGGCACTGGCCGGCCACTCACGTCTGATGAAAACATCGAGCATATCAGAGATACGTTCACACGGAGCCCTCGCAAGTCCACAATATAGGCAGGCAAAGAGCTTCAGCTTCCTCAAACAACGCCGTGGTGCGTTCTGAAACGACGCCTACGAATAAAGCCTAACGAGTTGCTATTGCTGTGGTATCTGTGTCCCAGCGGCCGTAACAGAAGGTACGAATTTTGCATTTGACTTCTCCAGGATATGGCAGAGGACACATTTTCTTAACGACTCATCTTTTTGGCCGAGTCGGCGTTTTATCTATCGGGTAAAGTAAACAGCCATAATATAAAAATTTGGAGGTCACAAAATTCTGGCGTCGTTCTAGAATGTGGAAGAGACTCACCGAAACTGAATGTGTTTTGTGCCATTCCTGTTTGCGAAGTTTATGGACTTTTCGTTCTTGCGGAGAAAACTGTGACAGGAATGTCATCTTGGACATGCTGTAAAATTATTTCTTTCCTCACCTTCACCAAAATTTCAATGATTCCAGCCATTCCATCATGAAGGAGGTACACGGCTCGTGTTGTCTGCAGTTCAACCATGCCTAGACGTTCAATACCGCGGTTCGATGGCGTCCGCATTGTCAACGAGGCAAATATCCAGGCGTCTGCGAGTGAACCAAAGCGATGTTGTTCGGACATGGAGGAGATACAGAGAGACAGGAACTGGCGATGACATGCCTCGCTCAGGCCGCCCAAGGGCTACTGCTGCAGTGGATGACGGCTACCTACGGATTATGGTTCGGAGGAACCCTGACAGCAACGCCACCATGTTGAATAATGCTTTTCGTGCAGCCACAGGACGTCGTGTTACGACTCTAACTGTGCGCAATAGGCTGCATGTAGCGCAACTTCACTCCCAATGTCCATGGCGAAGTCCATCTTTGCAACCACGATACCACCGTAACGGCTGTACGATACGTGAATGTCATCCTCCTACCGATAGTGCAACCATATCGGCGGCATATTGGCGAGGCATTCCTGTTCATGGACGGCAATTCGAGCCCCCATCGTGCACATCTTGTGAATACTTCCTTCAGGATAACAACATAGCTCGACTAGAATGGCCAGCATGTTCTCCAGACATGAACCCTATCGCACATTCCTGGGATGGATTTAAAACGGCTTTTTACGGACGACATGATCCACCAACCCCTCTGAGGGATCTGCGCCCACGCAAATTTTATTTAGCTGGCGTCGCGTCAGTTTACTTAAAGTTTATCTTATGAGCTAAATCAGTAGTTGGTCCTCACAGTAAATGATTTTGACCATTTATACACCGTTTCAAGTATTTTTCGGTGGCGCAAGAGAGAGCTCAACAGTAACATCCTTTTGTACCGTCCGCTATCGCTATTGCTCACTGGCTAATTCCTCCTCACGATCAAAACACAGCCATTACCTTCTGTATACATAGACCGTGCCCCTTTTCCCTGTTCCCAGACCTTCTGAAAGAATAAAGGTCAGCTCCGTAGGACCAAATTGAGGAGCAAATCTCCAAGGTAATGGAACTTGTCAGTACATGAAAGTGCAACACAAAAGTAATAACAGAAAAAATAAAATGTTTATGAACCCAAAAATAGACAGTCAATATGTTTATGTAAACGCATTCAACAATATAACACAGAAATCTTTATTTCTTCGATTCTGATGGTCTTCTGCGTTTGCTTGCTATTGGTAAGTTATGTTCTTCTCCCGGTCTTCTGCCTTGTTCAGCTCGCTCATGCTTGAATAATTTGAATACGTAAAAGCTTAAAATTGCAATTTCTAGTAAAACAACGATGCAACGATGTCATGATGAGCCTCTGGTCACTGCAAGTTTCTTCATTACTCTTACGGTGATCTTCAGAGAATTGTTTCAGTCTAACTGCTTCATTAAATCGTCCCTCTTTCTGGTTCCTATCGTCTCGTCCCTGTCCATTTCTTGACTCAAAATCAAAAATTCACTTTCCGTGACTGAGGCGTTGAGATAAAAAAGGGGGACATGTCACTCAACAGCAGGTTTGAAATATTTTGAAAAAAGTATACAATCTTCAGTAGCATTATTCCCAAACCTTACGGTTACTCTCAATTGCATACCAAAATTTTGCCCCCCTTCTTGCAGCGGCGTACCGTAGGTCTCTAGAAAAGCGTAGCGTTCCAAAAGATTGGAAAAGGGCACAGGTCATACCCGTTTTCAAGAAGGGACGTGGAACAGATGTGCAGAACTATAAACCTATATCTCTAACGTCGATCCGTTGTACAATTTTGGAACATGTATTATGTTCGAGTATAATGACTTTTCTGGAGACAAGAAATCTACTCTAGGAATCAGCATGAGTTTCGAAAAAGACGATCGTGTGAAACCCAGCTCGCGCTATTCGTCCACGAGACTCAGAGTGCCATAGACACGGGTTCCCAGGTAGATGCCGTGTTTCTTGACTTCCGCAAGGCGTTCTATACAGTTCCCCACAGTCGTTTAATGAACAAAGTAAGAGTATATGGACTATCAGACCAATTGTGTGATTGGATTGAAGAGTTCCTAGATAACAGAACGTAGCATGTCATTCTCAATGGAGAGAAGTCTTCCGAAGTAAGAGTGATTTCAGGTTTGTTGTAGAGGAGTGTCGTAAGACCGTTGCTATTCACAATGTACATAAATGACCCTGTGGATAACATCGGAAGTTCACTGAGGCTGTAATATATCGAGAGGTTGTAACAATGGAAAATTGTACTGAAATGCAGGAGGATCTGCAACGAATTGACATAGGGTGCAGGGAATGGCAATTGAATCTCAATGTAGACCAGTGTAATGTGCTGCGAAAACACAGAAAGAAAGATCCTTTATCATTTAGCTACAATGTAGCAGGTCAGCAACTGGAAGCAGTTAATTCCATAAATTATCTGGGAGTAGGCATTAGGAGTGATCTAAAATGGAATGACCATATAAAATTAATCGTCGGTAAAGCAGATGCCAGACTGAGATTCACTAGAAGAATCTTAAGGAAATGCAGTCCGAAAACAAAGGAAGTAGGTTACAGTACACTTGTTCGCCCACTGCTTGATTACTGCTCACCGGTGTGGGATCCGTACCAGATAGGGTTGATAGAGAAGATCCAACGGAGAGCGGCGCGCTTCTTTACAGGGTAATTTGATAATCGCGAGAGCGTTACGGAGATGATAGATAGACTCCAGTGGAAGACTCTGCAAGAGAGATGCTCAGTAGCTCGGTACGGGCTTTTGTTGAAGTTTCGAGAACATACCTTCACCGAGGAGTCAATCAGTATATTGCTCCATCCTACGTATATCTCGTGAAGAGACCATGAGAATAAAATCATCCTGTAGCGTCTCAGGTTTCAGAGAAATGACGTCCATTTATGCTCTCTCCACGTTATGAAAATGAGGAACTATCAGCGTCCTAACTAGAATAGATGCTTATTTCACAATTACAATGCTGTTGGGCGAAGAAGAGATGCCTTTTAACTGAACTGTGTACACAGTTATTTTGTATTGAGTAATAGCCCAATTTATAATCATATGTTAGTATAATGTTTCTACATAGCTTGCTTTTACTTTTGTACTATGTACAAAACATGCAAACAATGAACACTGTATGACAATTTACCTGCAATCTTCACCTGTTCCCCTTAAGGGACAATTTTTCCTTTCCATTTGTTAGGCTCCAAACCCACGACCTTCTATTGTTTGCTGGCAGCGGTGGTCTAGCGGTTCTAGGCGCGCAGTTCGGAACCGCGCTGCTGCTACGGTCGCAGGTTCGAATCCTGCCTCGGGCATGGATGTGTGTGATGTCCTTAGGTTAGTTAGGTTTAAGTAGTTCAAAGTTCTAGGGGACTGATGACCACTGACCACAGATGTTAAGTCCCATAGTGCTCAGAGCCATTTTGAGCCATTTCTTTTGTTTAATCACATTACTCTTCCACAGTTCAGGATTTCGTTTCTTTCTCCTACATTCATGTAAATCGTTTCTGGACTCGTCTGGAGGTTCCATCACCGAAGCCATTTTGAAATCTCACAGCTGTTAACTGCATCCCTTTATCGCGCTGCCATCACATCTCAAGTTCTTTCGTGCAATGTAGGGACTTGCCTCTGTGACAAGTCCTCTATCTGCACGGTACGAAATTTCAGCACTGGCTTAGACATGGAAGAAGTCCCTAAAATGATGACGAGTCCCGTTTTTTATCTCAACGCCTCAATTACGGAACGTGAAAAGTCTCGCGAACGTGACCTCGACAAAAGTCACTGCCTCTGTCCGAGTTTTTCCTTTCAGCTGCTTTCTTCTTCACACACTTTACCCTCCATCCATTCACTTAAAATTATACCTTCTCTTCGACAAAATACAACACTTCGCCGGTAAAAATTACCATGTTTTTGTCCGTCTTTCCACCACCGACCCTAGTCGCCAACTGATTCTCTTCGTCCTCGAGAAATTACCGAAACAAAATTTCAACCTATCAGGCCATACCACTTAACATTTACAGTTAATATTACACAGAATTTGCATATCAGTTTACATACAGCTAGGCATTTTAACTTCAAGGAGCTAGGCATTTTCACTGCACCGTCACAACACATATTTTCGCTACTGAAATTCGTCGTAAATAATCTATCACAATTTGAGAAGAACAATGATGTACATAGCTACAACACTAGAGGGAAAAATGGCCTTTATTACTCATTGTTAAAGCTGTTAGTGGCTGGCTGAGGAGCTCAAAATGCACCAGTAACAATTTTTGATTATTTGCCCAAAATACACTCCTGGAAATTGAAATAAGAACACCGTGAATTCATTGTCCCAGGAAGGGGAAACTTTATTGACACATCCTGGGGTCAGATACATCACATGATCACACTGACAGAACCACAGGCACATAGACACAGGCAACAGAGCATGCACAATGTCGGCACTAGTACAGTGTATATCCACCTTTCGCAGCAATGCAGGCTGCTATTCTCCCATGGAGACGATTGTAGAGATGCTGGATGTAGTCCTGTAGAACGGCTTGCCATGCCATTTCCACCTGGCGCCTCAGTTGGACCAGCGTTCGTGCTGGACGTGCAGACCGCGTGAGACGTCGCTTCATCCAGTCCCAAACATGCTCAATGGGGGACAGATCCGGAGATCTTGCTGGCCAGGGTAGTTGACTTACACCTTCTAGAGCACGTTGGGTGGCACGGGATACATGCGGACGTGCATTGTCCTGTTGGAACAGCAAGTTCCCTTGCCGGACTAGGAATGGTAGAACGATGGGTTCGATGACGGTTTGGATGTACCGTGCACTATTCAGTGTCCCCTCGACGATCACCAGTGGTGTACGGCCAGTGTAGGAGATCGCTCCCCACACCATGATGCCGGGTGTTGGCCCTGTGTGACTCGGTCGTATGCAGTCCTGATTGTGGCGCTCACCTGCACGGCGCCAAACACGCATACGACCATCATTGGCACCAAGGCAGAAGCGACTCGCATCGCTGAAGACGACACGTCTCCATTCGTCCCTCCATTCACGCCTGTCGCGACACCACTGGAGGCGGGCTGCACGATGTTGGGGTGTGAGCGGAAGACGGCCTAACGGTGTGCGGGACCGTAGCCCAGCTTCATGGAGACGGTTGCGAATGGTCCTCGCCGATACCCCAGGAGCAACAGTGTCCCTAATTTGCTGGGAAATGGCGGTGCGGTCCCCTACAGCACTGTGTAGGATCCTACGGTCTTGGCGTGCATCCGTGCGTCGCTGCGGTCCGGTCCCAGGTCGACGGGCACGTGCACCTTCCGCCTACCACTGGCGACAACATCGATGTACTGTGGAGACCTCACGCCCCACGTGTTGAGCAATTCGGCGGTACGTCCACCCGGCCTCCCGCATGCCCACTATACGCCCTCGCTCAAAGTCCGTCAACTGCACATACGGTTCACGTCCACGCTGTCGCGGCATGCTACCAGTGTTAAAGACTGCGATGGAGCTCCGTATGCCACGGCAAACTGGCTGACACTGACGGCGGCGGTGCACAAATGCTGCGCAGCTAGCGCCATTCGACGGCCAACACCGCGGTTCCTGGTGTGTCCGCTGTGCCGTGCGTGTGATCATTGCTTGTACAGCCCTCTCGCAGTGTCCGGAGCAAGTATGGTGGGTCTGACACACCGGTGTCAATGTGTTCTTTTTTCCATTTCCAGGAGTGTACATAAAGTGTGTGACAGGTAGCGAAGCTAGTTCTGAATCAAATTTAAAACCATTTTTCCAGGACAACTCATTCTATTCAACTGAAGAATTTCTACTTAAAAACTGGTAGCTAGTTAAAAGAAAAACATTTTTAAAGTGCAGTTGCATGTGTAGGAATATAAAAATTATGTTTTCATTAATGTCACTGATCATGTATAGTCTTTCCATATCATTTCGATAAAAGACTCAGCTAACTATCTTACATGAAAAATAACAAAACACATATTTACATATTACATGGGTTCGTTCATACTTACGCTGCAATTTAGAATATATATATATAAGGTAGAAATTACACGAAAACATGAAATCAATGTTAAATTCGTCTTCCGTAACTGAAAAAAGATGCCGCATTAAGTTACAGTGGAGAAAAACCTCTGTCACAATACTAATGTTTTAGGTTAGACTAACCATGACTGTTAATGATATACTGAAATTACAAATTTTCTGTTACCAGTCACAATTTATGTCTTTTATTGCCACTAAGAATTTCAGAGATGTAACATCCATTTTTGGGAGGATTTATGTGAATTAATGCGACAGACAGCTGTTTTGTGTAAGACTTTCGGGTAACTTGTGTCTAGTAGACAGTGCCACAACTTACCCCGAGGTCGGACACACAACGCATACATGTCGTATTGATTCGAATAAATCCACTTGATGGAAGTTTCAACCTCTGAAGCACATAATGGAAATAAAATAAAATAATAGAAAATCTGACTCGTAACAGAAACTTGTAGTTTCACATAATTCACGCTTTCACGTCAAAACTTTCACATGCAGCCTTCTAATAGAAAATTTTTAACAAAAATTTTTAATATGGAACGATTTGCAAGTGTAAATGGTCGGCGGTCCTGTTAATTAACTGTATGCGCCCGCGCAGAGAGCGCGGTGAAGGTCCGTATGCATGAACTCAAATTTCGTCTGGCCATTTGACGTAAGGGAGCGGCCCCTTCTGTAACGACCCAGTTGTGACTGGCTGTCGCGCTCCGTCCTCGATTGGCGCACTATGCGTTCGTGTTACGATGTTTTTGGGTTGCAGTATGGTTCCGAGTGGGTACTGAAGGAACTTAACGAGGCACAGTATGATGAATAATGAATTAAAGCGTTCTCATTACAGATCAGCGGTGCGCTGGCAGTAAAGAAGCCACCGTGTCTGTTTGGCGCTGTCTTACACTTCACAAATATACTGCAGGGAGAAATGCAACATCTTCAAGGCCTGTGTTCAGTGGCAGGGACTGCAGTGTTAGAGTTTCATTTGGCACTGTCCTCTGAGATCAGATGGTACTCATGAGGCTTGTCCAAGCGACCTCTGTTATTTACTCTGCACGCAGTAACCGAGTTGATTTCGGGGGTGAACAGTGATTGCAAAATTCATAGTATGGTACAACCGCACCCCGTCTGTCTGTACGAACTCCTGACGAACAAATGCAGCCAATTGAAAGGCGTCGCATTGTGGGCCTGCGGCAAGTTAGGTGCAATCATCGACGGATTGCTGTATACACTAATGGCCATTAAAATTGCTACACCAAGAAAATGCAGATGATAAACGAGTATTCGTTGGACAAATCTATTATACTAGAACTGGCATGAGATTACATTTTCACGCAATTTGGGTACATAGATCCTGAGAAATCAGTCCCCAGAACAATCACCTCTGGCCTTAATAACGGCCATGATACGCCTGGGTATGGAGTCAAACAGAGCTTGGATGGCGTGTGTAGGTACAGCTGCCCACGCAGCTTCAACACGATACCACAGTTCATCAAGAGTACTGACTGGCGTATTGTGACGTGCCAGTTGCTCGGCCACCATTCAAAAATGGTTCAAATTGCTCTGAGCACTATGCGACTAAACTTCTGAGGTCATCAGTCGCCTAGGACTTAGAACTAATTAAACCTAACTAACCTAAGGACATCACACACATCCATGCCCGAGGCAGGATTGGAACCTGCGACCGTAGCGGTCGCTCGGTTCCAGGCTGTAGCGCCTAGAACCGCACAGCCACTCCGGCCGGCCAGGCCACCATTGACGAGACGTTTTCAATTGGTGAGAGATCTGGAGAATGTGCTGGCCAGGGCAGCAGTCGAACATTTTCTCTATCCGGAAAGGCCCGTACAGGATCTGCAACATGCGGTCGTGCATTATCCTGCTGAAATGTAGGGTTTCGCAGGGATCGAATGAACGGTACAATCACGGGTTGTACCACATCTGAAATGTAACGTCCACTGTTCGAAGTGCCGTCAATGTGAACAAGGGGTGACTGAGACGAGTAACCAATGGCACCCCATACCATCACGCCGGGTGATACGCCAGTATGGCGATGACGAATACACGCTTCCAGTGTGCGTTCACCGCGATGTCGCCAAACACGGATGCGACCATCATGATGCTGTAAACAGGGCATGGATTCATCAGAAAAAATTACGTTTTGCCATTCGTGCACCCAGGTTCATCATTGAGTACACCAACGCAGGCGCTCCTGTTTGTGATGCAGCGTCAAGGGTAACCGCAGCAATGGTCTCCGAGCTGATAGTCTTCTCTTTATCGTTCCAATTTTAGTATATGTACCGCCGAAGCGAGTACTCCGAGCTGATAGTCCATGCTGCTGCAAACGTCGTCGAACTGTTCGTGTAGATGGTTGTAGTGTTGCAAATGTCCCCATCTGTTGACTCAAGGATTGAGACGTTGCTGCACGATCCGTTACAGCCATGCGGATAAGATGCCTGTCATCTCGACTGCTAGCGATACGATAAACCGCAACTGCGATAGGCTACAATCCGACCTTTATCAATGTCGGAAACGTGATCGTACGCATTTCTCCTCCTTTCACGAGGCATCACAACAACGTTTCACCAGGCAACGCCGGTCAACTGCTGTTTGTGTTTGAGAAATCGGTTGGAAACTTTCCTCATGGCAGCACGTTGTAGGTGTCGCCAATGGCGCCAACCTTGTGTGAATGCTCTTAAAAACTAATCATTTACACATCACAGCATCTTCTTCCTGTCGGTTAAATTTCGCGTCTGTAGCACGTCATCTTTGTGGTGTAGCAATTTTAATGGCCAGTAGTGTGTGTTGGCCGCAATGTATCTGTAGGGTATCGCTGTTTTCAGCTGTGGTCCGTGCAACATTTCCACACCTGTAGACCAGGATCTGGATGACAGGATAATACAGACGTATGTCAAGTTCCACGCATTCTTCGAGCAGCGCTGACCGACCGAACATCATCCGAGGAAGAAATTCGGTCACGTATTGCACCTCCAGTATCACAGGGAACCACTGGGAACTGTATGACTGCAACAGGAGTATGCTTCTGGCCATGCAGCCACTGACACCACGACAACACCAAGCACGGCTATTCCGGCGTCATGAACGAGTCGAATGGACGGTGGAATGGCGCTCTATCGTCATCAGTGATGAGAGGTTCTGTCTATATGAGAGTGATGGTCGTACACATGCACGGTTTAGGCCAGGTGAGTTGCACGTTCCGGAGTCCATTCGCCCACGACACGTAAGTCCCACCCCAGTCCTCATGGTGTGGGGAGCCATCAATTACAACCCGCAGTCGCGTTTGGTGTTTCTCTACGTCTTCATCGCCACTGTTGAGTCTTGTACCATAGGAATCAAGCGAGTGGATGTTGTTTGGTGGCCGGTATCCTCTATCTAAGGCACAAGTGCACGCATGTATTAACAGAGTTCTTTATTTCTTAAACACATACAACAAGCACTCCGTCTTCAGGCCACGAGTGGCCTACCGGGACCATCCGACCGCCGTGTCATCCTCAGAGGAGGATGCGGATAGGAGGGGTGTAAGACCAGCACATAGCTCTCTCGGTCGTTATGATGGTATTCTTGACCGAAGCCACTACTATTCAGTCGGGGAGAAGAGAAGTTTGTGGCACAACTTGACTAGAAGAAGGGATCGGTTGGTTGGACATGTTCTGAGGCATCAAGGGATCACCAATTTAGAATTGGAGGGCAACGTGGAGGGTAAAAATCGTAGAGGGAGACCAAGAGATGAATACACTAAGCAGATTCAGAAGGATGTAGGTTGCGGTAGGTGCTGGGAGATGAAGAAGCTTGCACAGGATAGAGTAGCATGGAGAGCTGCGTCAAACCAGTCTCAGGACTGAAGACCACAACAACAACAACAACAAATGGTTCAAATGGCTCTGAGCACTATGCGACTTAACTTCTGAGGTCATCAGTCGCCTAGAACTTAGGACTAATTAAACCTAACTAACCTAAGGACATCACACACATCCATGCCTGAGGCAGCATTCGAACCTGCGACCGTAGCGGACGCTCGGTTCCAGACTGCAGCGCCTAGAACCGCACCGCCACTCCGGCTGGCACAACAACAACAGCTCCTCAATTGGCATCACGAGGCTGAGTGCACCCCGAAAAATGGCAACAGCGCATGGTGGCTGGATGGTCACCCATTCAAGTGCCGGCCACGCCCAACAGCGCTTAACTTCGGTGATCTCACCGGAACCAGTGTATCCGCTGCGGCAAGTCCATTGCCCCTCTTAAACAGATAGCTGGTACTTAACTTTTAAGCGTCCATGTGTTGTGGTACGAGCTCTTCCGTACTAATCCACGTTAACCTCGTGAAGAACAAGTCCCACTATACGATGAATAACAGACGCCAAAGTGGAGTGCGAGTTGATGAGTCAGTGACAAAGCTAGTGACTGACCGACTGCGCTAGTGATTGAGATAGTGAGCTAGTAACTGAGACTGAGACTGAGTGACTGATCTAGTGACTGAGACTGAACTTGTGACTGAGAGATCGAGACTGAGACTGAGCCTTCCGGTTAGCAGCGGCGATCTAAATACTTGAGGTCTAGAGGGCGTTGGCGGCATGTTGCTCTCGAGTTTGTCTTTGGCCCCTCTCCTGATAGGCACGATTGATCCAGCGCCTACTATCAAACTTCCTGCTACATCTTTGCCGACAAGTGTGCTGGCGACAGCTTACGCCATCACACCCGCTATTGCACGGGTTGTTATCCCTGTGCATTTTCAGCACGACAATGCATGTTCACACACGGCTGATGCCAAGCAACGTGCTCTTCGTGGTGTAAAACAACTGTCCCGGCCAGCAGGATCACCAAATCTCTCGCCAACTGAGCGCGCATAGGACGTGACGAAGTGGGGAATGACTTGTTAAAAAAATGGTTCAAATGGCTCTGAGCACTATGGGACTTAACATCGATGGTCATCAGTCCCCTAGAACTTAGAACTACTTAAACCTAACTAACCTAAGGACATCACACACATCCATGCCCAAGGCAGGATTCGAACCAGCGACCGTAGCAGTCGCTCGGCTCCGGACTGAGCAATTACTTGTTCGCCAGAACCTGTCAGAGCCATTGCCGAATTGCAATAAAAGGTGCAAGATGATTAGGACAGTCCATCGCAGGATACAATTCCGTATCTGTATCATCGTTTGAATGCAAGAACACAGGCTGGTGTCGCTGTCAGAGGTACACTGTGTATTGATGCGATTGTTTACGCGCCCTTTATTGGGACATGCGTGTTTCATTTGGTCTGAATTTGTAATCGTATACGCCTATAAAAATGAACTACATTCCAAATCACTTGTCAATCAGATGACCTTCCGACACTGTATCTACGAATTTTTTACCTGAAAGCGTCTACTCGTTCGTCTGTCGAACACTCTTGTGTGGCAAAATACCGTCAGATTAGAGTTGCTAATAACTGCGAGACTAATAACCCGCAGCCCGCCCGGTTAGCCGTTCGGTGCAACGCTCTGCTTTCCGGGCGGGTGGATTAGTGTCGAGGACGGATGTGCCGGCCGGTCTGTGGATAGTATTTAAGGCGGTTTTCCTCTGCGGTTCTGCCTCAGCGAATGCGGGCTGGTTCCCCATATTCCACCTCAGGTACACTATGTCGGCCATTGCTGCGCAAACACTGTCTCCACGTACGCGTACACCATAATTACTCTACCACTCAAACATTTGGCGTCACACTCGTCTGGTGTGATACGTTCCCGGGGGGTCCACTGGGTGCCGAACCGCACAATGACCCTGGGTTCGGTGTGGTGCGGCGGTGGGGTGAGTGGACTGCTGTAGCCTGTTGTGGGATTTAGTACCACTGAGGGCTACGACCGGACGAAGCCTCTCCGTCGTTTCTAGGTCCCCAGTTCCATACAATACAATAACCCGTAAACAGTGGTTGAGGCCACTACGAAGAGATCATGTCTGTAGATACATGCCGCATAATACTAATTTTGCCGGTGAGGTCAACGTCAGTGTAGGTGCATGTTAGTGACTGTTACAAATTAGCTTTGTGCAAAGTTACAAGTTGGTACAGCGTGGAAACTCGTTTACTTCGGATATTAATTCGAGTACCACTGTGAAGAGTTTGGGCAGCGTTACTTCGACGCGAAGTCAGAAATTAAAAATATTCGCCGAACTATAAGTGAAAAGCGCTATTAACTGAAAATTGTAAAATAATGAAAGATGTCGTCTCATATGACTCGTAAATATGTTCGGAATTAAAGAAGAAACGAGTCACAGGAGGGCTCGCGTCGAAAGGAATGCAAAAAGTCTAAAAAGTCCAGCGCCGACCGAACGGGAGAGCTACAATGCGTCGAAGATGAAATAAAAAAACGGCCCAAAACAATTACGTAGATGGCCCATTGTACATACAGCGTACAGCGACAGTGCAGCCTAGTGATTTATCTGTTCTGTAACCACTATACTACAGTGTGTTATACTAAATAGAATGGGTGTTATGATTTTATCCCGGAGTTTTGATAAAAAAAAATCTGCAGCGTGAACCCGAATTACGCAGAGAGAAACTTTATTCTTTATTTTCTAGACACCAAGACACTTTGCTGATGCGCCAAGTTGCAACATTTGTAACAAATAATATGCAAGGGGAGCACAGTAGCTGTTTATACAGGGTGAGTCACCTAACGTTACAGCTGGATATATTTCGTAAACCACATCAAATACTGACGAACCGATTCCACAGGCCGAACGTGAGGAGAGGAGCTAGTGTAATTGTTTAATACAAACCATACAAAAATGCACCGAAGTATGTTTTTTAACACAAACCTACGTTTTCTAAACGGAACCACGTTAGTTTTGTTAGCACACCAGAACATATAAACAAATACGTGATCAGTGCCGTTTGTTGCATTTTAAAATGTTAATTACATCCAGAGATATAGTAACCTAAAGTTGACGCTTTAAACCTCCGACGTTCAGTTGCGTGTTGTAACAAACACGGGCCACGGTCAGCGAGCAGCATCTGCAGGGACATGTTTACGATGACGACCGTGTTTACGAGTGTGGTTGTAGTGCACTGTTGTGGTTTGGTCTAGCTGTCGCAGTGTCCGCATGTAGCGCTTGCTGCTATTGTTATTCTGCATTCGTCTCCGCACGCAGACCAACTGTAGTACACCGTGTTACCAGACGTCTGTGATAGTGTAGTGTTGTACGAACTGTGACCATGGTGTATTAGAACTCTGAAAAGGCGGAGATGATACTCATCTATGGCGAGTGTCGACGAAATGCAGCTGAAGCCTGCAGGGTGTATGCAGAACGGTACCTGGACAGAGAGCATCCAACGTGCAGCACATTGCAAAACATCTACCGCCAACTATATGCAACAGGTATGGTCGTAGCACGCAAACGGGTCCGTAACAGGCCCGTCACAGGAGAAGCGGGTGCAGTTGGTGTGTTAGCTCCTGTTGCCATGAACCCACACATGAGTACACAGGACACTGCGAGAGCCGGTGGACTGAGTCAAAGTAGTGTCATGCGCATACTGCATCGTCATCGCTTTCACCCGTTTCACGTGTCGCTACATCAGCAATTACATGGTGATGACTTTAATCATCGAGTGCAATTTTGTCAATGGGCATTAACAGAGAATGCGTTGCAGTTCTACCTGTTTACCGATGAAGCGGGTTTCACAAACCACGGGGCAGTAAATCAACGGAACATGCATTACTGGTCCGTGGACAATCCTCGCTGGCTCAGACAGGTAGAGCGACAGCGACCGTGGACTGTAAATGTATGGTGCGGAATCATTGGCGACCACCTCATTGGTCCTCACTTCATTGCAGGGGCCCAAACAGCTGCAACATACATCGCGTTTCTACAGAATGATCTGCCAACGTTGCTCGAAAATGTCCCACTGGAAACGCGTCGACGTATATGGTATCAGCATGATGGTGCACCTGCACATTCCGCAATTAACACTAGGCTGACCCTTGACAGGATGTTCGACGGGCGTTTCATAGGACGTGGAGGACGCATAAATTGGCCAGCCCGTTCTCCTAATCTTACACCTCTGGACTTCTTTCTGTGGGGTACGTTAAAGGAGAATGTGTACCGTGATGTGCCTACAACCCCAGAGGATATCAAACAACGTATTGTGGCAGCCTGCGGCGACATTACACCAGATGTACTGCGACGTGTACAACATTCATTACGCCAGAGATTGCAACTGTGTGCAGCAAATGATGGCCACCACATTGAACATCTATTGGCGTGACATGTCGAGACACACTCTATTCCACTTCGTAATTGAAAACGGAAACCACGTGTGTACGTGTACCTCACCCCTGATGGTAATGTACATGTGCGTCAGTGAAAAAGACCAATAAAAAGGTGTTAGCATGTGGACGTAATGTGCTGTTCCAGTCTCTTCTGTACCTAAGGTCCATCACCGTTCCCTTTGGATCCCTACGTAATTCGGTGCTCTCCGATACACACGATCAACAGCGGAGGAGTGGTACTCAAGCATCAACTTTAGGTTACAATATCTCCGGATGTAATTAACATTTTACAATGCAACAATCGGCACTGATTACATATTTGTTTATTTGTTCAGATGTGCTAACAAAACTAACGGGATTCCATTTAAAAAAAAACTTAGGTTTGTGTTAAAATACATACTTCCGTGCATTTTTTTATGGTTTGTATTAACCAATTACACCTGCCCCTCTCCTCACGTTCGGTCTGTGGAATCGATTCGTCAGTATTTGATGTGGCTTACGAAATATATCCAGCGGTAATGTTAGGTGACTGACCCTGCATATTCCATTCGTAACTGAACCCTTTATGAAAATACACGCATAACTCTGAAAATTCAGCACCAAGGAAGATAAATGAGACTGAAATGAATGGTGTACTGTAAATAACGCGCATAATAAGATACAAACGATTAGGACTACGGAATTGTACTTGCTCTCCGACTACGAGAATGTAGTATGGCATGAACCACGTGATGTAATGAAAGCGTCGAAACGCCCTTGACTTTTTCTGAACGTCCTCTTCACATACCGCGGGAATTTTCCTATTGAAATAGGGTATGAAGCTGTTTGTAAAAGGGGCCAGCGGCAAATTAATCCGGCTTCAAAACTATCTGATGTAGAAGCAACACAGATTGCAAAACTGCTGCTTCCACCGTGGTGTCCAACTAGTAGGTGGCCATTACTCTATGATATGTGAGGTAATACACGCGCTGAAACATGGTATTTTGTCTCTAGACACTCTAAAGGCTGCGTTACATGTACCCACAGTTGTCAAGGGAGATGGTGGTTTCCAGATCATTAACACCAACGCTATAACGTACGTGTCATCAGTCCATCTCGCTCAGATGATCTCGAAAGGCCGACGGAGAGAGTCCCACACACGTTGCAGTCCTCCAGCGGCGAACATGCTAAGACTGAAACTTGGAGCCCGTTACGGCCATGCGGACAAGATGCGGCTCATAGCAAGTTGTGGTTATATTTCATGGTCTAATACCCACTCTGCGCTACGTATAATAATCTTTTCTCCAGTGGCCCATCAAAATTATTACTATCTATCGTACGAGCCGAAATGTGACTGAATGATACACCCATTTCCCTAAAATGGTCATTCTACCTCGTTACAATTCATGCTCATACTGCAACTCAACCTTTGACATCGACGAGACACGTTGACGATTGGTTTCACGTGTGCACTACGTTTGAAGACTGTTTACTGTCGCCGAGCGGTCTAAGGCGCTGCAGTCATGGACTGTGCGGCTAGTCTGGCGGAGGTTCGAGTCCTCCCTCGGGCATGGGTGTGTGTGTTTGTCTTAGGATAATTTAGGTTAAGTAGTGTGTAAGCTTAGGGACTGATGACCTTAACAGTTAAGTCCCATTAGATTTCACACACATTTGAACATTTTTTGTGTACTGTCTCACGCTGGATTATCACTGTCAATTCTGGTCTCTCAATACTGGACAGTGATAGGTCTACATGCACTAAACCTTCATACTGTGTTAATTATTTATTACTGATGTACTTACTTTACACCCTCAGAGTCTGGACACAGTGCCGTTATTCTTTCTGGATGATGCACTTCATATAAATGTTCCATTAGTATATCCGCAATGGTACAAAGTTACTGCATGGGGTTGTCTAGGAGGAGGAGGATTAGGCTCGGGTAAGGGTGGAACATCATTCGTAACCAAAATATTCGTTGAACAACGTATGGTTAAAAGATCAATCAAACCAATTCAGAAAAAATTACTTGTAAGCTTTCAACAATTGATTAAAAACAAGTTAAAAACAATAACAAGTCTCAAAGGTGATCAAATTTCATAAATGTGGACATCCCCCAACATGTGTTGCAGTGTTTACTCTGCATTCAAGTAAAACTTTAATACACTGTCACATTGTCCCACATTATGCTGTTAACACCACAGGAAACCCAGATTGCTGTATATGATTATGAAAGTATCTGTCTTCAAAGACAACAAATGAGCTTTGCACTTAACTATCACAGTTATGGAAGCAAATAATTTCAACAACCCACAACACAGAGGCAAAGAAATTTGTTGCAGTTGCTTGAGAATTAATCACTTACCACTAAGTTTCAACTCCTATAATGAGATACCACGTAGTTATTATGACACAGAAAAGTTTTTAGCACAAGCTATAAGCTTATGTAACAGAAGAACGATGAAAAAATTTAATACAGTAACTGTGCTTTAAAACGATAGTTACAACAAGAAGAATTTGTGTCCCAAACAATTTGGCAATCCACCTTGTCGTTTTTCTCTAACAATTGCTTGCTATCACAGCATGTTCCACAACACTACTGACCGAAGATGTGAAAAAAATGACCTTAAAATTTATATTCAGTTCCCCAAGAGGGCACATGCACACGCATTTCAAAATATACATATTTTTAAAAAAAAAAAAACAAGATTGGTACAATGTTCCATCAAACAATTTGTTGGTCACGCTAGTACTGTTGATCAACAGGCAGGGCAACCCGCGACCTCAGAATCGAACCGACTGCATCCACGTAGTTACTCATCGTAAATCAGATAAAAACACTTCCGGATAATGGAGAAAACTTTGCGCATGGCGCTAGTAACTGCTAGTGTTACATGACAAGAAAGAGAAACTTTAAGTTAAACAAATAATCAAATAATAAATGATCCCTAACCCCTGAATCATGGAACTGAACACAACTTGGCTACGAGCCTAATGACACACTCATATATCAGTACTAGGCGCTCAGTCCGGAACCGCGCGACTCCTACGGTCGCAAGTTCGAATCCTGCTTCGGGCATGGATGTGTGTGATGTCCTTAGGTTAGTTAGGTTTAAGTAGTTCTAAGTTCTAGGGGACTGATGACCACAGATGTTAGGTCCCATAGTGGTCAGAGCCATTTGAACCATTTGAACCATATATCAGTAAAGGGACAGAAACCAAACCCTCCAGTGTTAACAGCTAAAAAGTAATCATGTCCCTATTCTGAACGCACACCAAACCCTCAACAAGGAGAACAGAATATTCGTCCCCCCACCGCAATTCAGCTTCAAAACAACGCCCAATGGCGTAAAGGTAGCAAGGGACCGCCACGTGGGACGGAAAATCAACAAGATTTGAATGTATGCAGACGGTCGGCAAACGAACTTCAATTACATAAGTAGAAACTACCTTAAAAAGCAAGGAACTGGCATGAATCCTTTTCTCCCAGAATTAACAAGTGAGTTAGCAAGCATCAAAGCCACTCACAGCAATAAATGAGGTAACTTAAAGTCCACAAAGCTATTATATAAAAGAAGTAAAAACACAGTATGTCTTAACTACAGAAAATGACAACCAAGCATTTGGTACAAACATGTGGGGGCTTCTTGAACTCGCGCTCAACGTGCCTACGACCGGGCAAGGAGGAATCCTAAACCAGTATTTGTAGAGTTCTGCTACCTGTGAAGGCGGATAAGGAGCACAAGCAGACGGCGACACACTTGGAAAAACAATAGAAGGGAACATTTTACGAACCTCACGCTGTCCCCAAATTCACTCAGCAGAAGGAAGGTACCGCACTGTAGTTCTAAGACGGCACGCTTTCGTCTTAACCAAGGCACCGCAACTACGGACTTCCGCAGTAGGAATAGCTTCGGCTGTCTGTCCTCCTGAGCCGCCAAGATGCTATTCGTCCACGAGACTCAGAGGGTCATAGACACGGGTTCGCGTGTAGATGCCATGTTTCTTGACTTCCAAAAGGCGTTCGATACAGTTCCCCACAGTCGTTTAATGAACAAAGTAAGAGCATATGGATTGTCAGACCAACTGTGTGACTGGATTGAAGAGTTCCTAGATAACAGAACGCCGCATGTCATTCTCAATGGAGAGAAGTCTTCCGATGTAAGAGTGATTTCAGGTGTGCCGCAGGGGAGTGTCGTAGGACCGTTGCTGTTCACAATATATATAAATGACGTTGTGGCTGACATCGGAAGGTCACTGTGGCTTTTTGCGGATGATGCTGTGGTATATCGAGAGGTTGTAACAATGGAAAATTGTATTGAAAAGCAGGAGGACCTGCAAAGAATTGTAGAATGGTGCAGAGAATGGCAATTGAATCCCAATGAAGATAAGTGTAACGTGCTGCGAATTCATAGAAAGAAAGACCCCTTATCATTTAGCTACAATATAGCAGGTCAGCAACTAGAAGCAGTTAATTCCATAAATTATCTGCGAGTAGGCATTAGGAGTGATTTAAAATGGAATGATCATATAAAGTTGACCGTCGGTAAAGCAGATGCCAGACTGAGATTCTTTGGAAGAATCGTAAGGAGCAATCCGAAAACAAAGGAAGTGGGTTACAGTATACTTGTTCGCCCACTGCTTGAGTACTGCTCACCAGTGTGGGATCCGTACCAGATAGGGTTGATAGAAGAGAGAGAGAAGATCCAATGGAGAGCAGAGCGCTTCGTTACAAGATCATCTAGTAAGCACGAAAGCGTTACGGAGACGACAGATAAACTCCAGTGCAAGACTTTGCAGGAGAGACGCTCAGTAGCTCGGTACGGGCTTTTGTTGAAGTTTCGAGAACATAACTTCAGCGAGGATTCAAGCAGTATATTGCTCCCTCCTACGTACATCTCACGAAGAGACCATGAGGATAAAATCAGAGAGATTAGAGCCCACACAGAGGCATACCGACAATCTTTCTTTCCACGAACGATACGAGACTGGAATAGAAGGGAGAACCGATAGAGGTACAGAAGGTACCCTCCGCCACACACCGTCAGGTGGCGTGCGGAGTATGGACGTAGATGTAGATGTAGATGTATACCCCAAACGGAATGCCGAAGTCCAGTCCTCTTACAGAGAAATCGCACGGCCCAAATCACAATACGCCGTTCCTGAGAGCCCTTCCTGCTGCGCCTCATGCCGCTGTCCGACTCACTCCCCACACTCCCTCTTGCTTACGTCAAATCGCCGTAGGCAAAGGTGGAATGCGGACTGCGGCCTATCGACACAGTAACGCTCAGGGAATATGATGAAAGTTGTTACAGCACAGTACATAATCTGTTAGAACATCCTTGCACGCTGTGTGATTCTTTAGTGAATACAGGAGCGAGAAACAAATGTTGTTTACGAACAGAGAATTTAGGTATTAATTTATTCTACATCTAATATCAAATAGTAAAATACACTGAAGTGCCAAAGAAACTATACAGGGTGGTCCATTGATAGTGACCGGGCCAAATATCTCACGAAATAAGCGTCAAACGAAAAAACTACAAAGAACGAAACTCGTCTAGCTTGAAGGGGGAAACCAGATGGCGCTATGGTTGGCCCGCTAGATGGCGCTGCCAGGGTCAAACGGATATCAACCACGTTTTTTTCAAATAGGAACCCTTCTTTCTATTACATATTCGTGTAGTACGTAAAGAAATATGAAAGTTTTCCTTGGACCACCTTTTTCGCTTTGTGATAGATGGTGCTATAATAGCCACAAACGTATAAGTACGTGGTATCACGTAACATTCCGCCAGTACGGACGGTATTTGCTTCTTGAGACATTACCCGTGCTAAAATGCACCGTTTACCAACTGCGGAAATGGTCGATATCCTGTTAATGTATGGTTATTGTAATCAAAAGGCCCAACGGGCGTGTGCTATGTATGCTCTTCGCTATCCTGGACTACATCATCTACGTTCGCCGAATAGTTACGTTATTTAAGGAAACAGGAAGTGTTCAGCCACATGTGAACCGTCAACCACGACATGCAACAGATGATGATGCCCAAGTGGGTGTTTTAGCTACTGTCACAACTAACCAGTAGCAGACAAATTGCGCGAGAATCGAGAATCTCAAAAACGTCGGTGCTACTTCAACAACAATCGAACCAGTACCATATTTCTATGCACCAGGAATTGCATGGCGACGACTTTGAACGTCGTGTACAGTTCTGCCACTGGACACGGGAGAAATTACGGGACGATGACAGATTTTTTACACGCGTTCTATTTAGCGACGAAGCGTCATTCACCAACAGCGGTAACGTAAACCGCCATAATATGCACTATTGGGCAACGGAAAATCCACGATGGCTGCGAAGAATGGAACATCAGTGACCTTGTCGGGTTAATGCATGGTGCGGCATTATGGGAGGATGAATAATTGGCCCCCGTTTTATCGATGGCAATTTAAATGGCGCAATGTATGCTGATTTCCTACGTAATGTTCTACCGATGTTACTACAAGCTGTTTCACTGCATGACAGAATGGGGATGTACTTCCAACATGATGGATGTCCGACACATGGCTTGCGTGCGGTTGAAGCGCTATGGAATAGCATATCTCATGACAGCTGGATTGGTCGTCGAAGCACCATGGCCCGCACGTTCACTGGGTCTGACGTCCCCGGATTTCTTTCTTTGGGGAAAGTTGAAAGATATTTGCTGTCATGATCCACCGACAACGCCTGACAACATACGTCCGTGCATTGTCAATGCATGTGCCAACATTACGGAAGGCGAACTACTCGCTGTTGACAGAAATGTCGTTACACGTTTGGCCAAATGCATTGAGGTTGACGGACATCATTGTGAGCATTTATTGCATTATTGTGGTATTTACAGGTAATCACGCTGTAACAGCATGCGTTCTCAGAAATGATAAGTTCACAAAGGTACATGTATCACATTGGAACAACCGAAATAAAATGTTCAAACGTTCCTACGTTCTGTATTTTAATTTTAAAAACCTATCTGTTATCAACTGTTCGTCTAAAATTGTGAGCCATATGTGACTATTACAGCGCCATCTATCACAAATCAAAAAAATTGGTCCAACTAAAACATTCATATTTCCTTACGTACTACACGAGTATGTAATATAAATGGGGGTTCCTATTTAAAAAAACGCAGTTGATACCCGTTTGACCTATGGCAGCGCCATCTAGCGAGCCAACCATAGCGGCATCTGGTTTACCCCTTCAAGTTAGACAATTTTCGTTCTTTGTAGTCTTTTTCGTTTGAGTCTTATTTCATGAGATATTTGTCCCCCCTTTATATATAAAAACAGGTAGAATACGGATCTGCGATCGGCAACGCTTATAAAAACGACAAGTGTCTGGTGCAGTTGTTAGATCGGTTACAGCTACTACAATGGCCGGTCAACAAGATTTAAGTGAGTTTGAATGTGGTGTTACAGTCTGCGCACGAGCGATGGGACACAGCATCTCCGCGGCAGCGACGAAGTGGGTAATTTCCGTACGACCATTTCGCGGGTGTACCGTGAATATCAGGAATCCGGTAAAACATCAAATGTCCTACATCACTGAGGCGGGAAAAAGGTCCTGGGAGAACGAAATCAACAACGACTGAAGGGAATCATTCAAAGAGGCAGAAGTGCAACCCTTCCGCAAATAGATTTGCTTTCGGAGCCAAAGGCTCACTCGTGTACCCTTGATGACTGGACGACACAAAGCTTTACGCCTCGCCTGGGCCCGTCAACACCGACATTCCAGTGTTGATGACTGGAAACATGGTGCCTGGTCGGACGAATCTCGTTTCTAAGTGTATCGAGCGGATGCACGTGTACAGGTATGTGAACAACCTCAGGACCCTGCATGACAGCAGGGGACTGTTCAAGCTGATGGAGGCTCTGTAATGGTGTGGGGCGTGTGCAGTTGGAGTGATAAGGGATCTCTGATACGTCTAGATACGACTCTGACAGGTGACACGTACGTAAGCGTCCTGTCTGATCACCAGCATCCATTCATGATCATTGTGCATTCCGACTCTTCTGAGTTTTAACACTTCCTCTGGCCACCAGACCCCCAAGACATGAACATTATTGAGCATATCTGGGATGCCTTGCAAGTACTATTCAGAAGAGTGCTCCACCCAAGCGTACTCTTATGGATTTATGGACTGCCCTGCAGGATTCATGGTGTCAGTTTCCACCAGCACTACTTCAGACATTAGTCGAGTCCATGCCATGTGGTGTTGCGGCACTTCTGCATGCTCGCGGGCGCCCTATGCGATATTAGGCAGACGTACCAGGTTCTTTGGCTCTTCAGTGTAATACAGTACTTTGTTGCTGTAGTTGCAACTTCAGTTGTCAAAAGTAGCTCTGAATGTTGGAACATATACAGATACGCGGGTTTACAAATCATTCAATCTTCAGTACAATGGCCGGCCGGAGTGGCCGAACGGTTCTAGGCGCTACAGTCTGGAACCGCGCGATCGCTACGGTCGCAGGTTCGAATCCTGCCTTGGGCATGGATGTGTGTGACGTCTTTAGGTTAGTTAGGTTTAAGTAGTTATAACAAGGGAACATCCTCATCGCACCCCCCTCAGATTTAGTTATAAGTTGGCGTAGTGGATAGGCCTTGAAAAACTGAACACAGATCAATCGAGAAAACAGGAGGAAGTTGTGTGGAACTATGAAAAAATAAACAAAATATACAAACTGAGTAGTCCATGCGCAAGATATGCAATATTAAGGACAATGTAAGGTCCCGTGGTTAGCGTGAGCAGCTGCGGAACGAGAGGTCTTTAGTTCAAATCTTCCCTCGAGTGAAAATTCTACTTTCTAAATTTTCGCAAAGTTATGATCTGTCCGTTCGTTCATTGACGTCTCTGTTCACTGTAATAAGTTTAGTGTCTGCGTTTTGCGACCGCACCGCAATACCGTGCGATTAGTTGACGAAAGGACGTGCCTCTCCAATGGGAACCGAAAACATTTGATCGCAAGATCATACGACACTGGTGACAGCATGTGCGTCACATGACAGGAATATGTTGTCGACCCACCTAACTAGTACACTTGGCGAGTGGGTAAAAAGGTTCTTCTACCTTACCTGATTTAGCTTTTCTTGTGGATGTGATAATCACTCCCAAAAAAGTGATTAAAACATAAGAGTTTGTCACATAAACTGAAAATAAAAAGTTAAACTTTTTACTCAAGGGAAGACTTGAACCTAGGACTACTCGTTCCGCAGCTGGTCACGCTAACCACGGGACCACGGCGCTCCTGAGCTCACACTGTCCTTGATATTGCATATCTTGGGCATGGACTACTCAGTTTGTATATTTTGCTTATTTTTTCATAGTTCCACAGAACTTCTTCCTGTTTTCTCGATCGATTTGTGTTGAGTTTTTCAAGGCCTATCCACTGTGCCAACTTATAACTAAATCTGAGGGGGGGTGCGATGGGGAGGTTCCGTTGTAAGTTCTAGGGGACTGATGACCTCAGAAGTTAAGTCCCATAGTGCTCAGAGTCATTTAAACCATTCAGTACAATAACTGTTCAGATCGCAAGCCGTGGCCGCTATGAATGTCTGTAAATGTTATTCAATTGGCAAACACACAAAATAGGCTCACAATCAGTGCATGAATGTTCGAACTTAAGAACATCTGTCTGTGGAGCTCCGGAGAGGGCTGCTCCCATGTCATTGGCAGCGGCGTAATCCTTTTTGACAGCGCCCTCGGGCCGCGGTGGCGGCTGTAGGAAAAGTGACGGTGTAACTGGCAGCGCGCACATTTGTAAGAGAGACTGAACGGATAGCGGCCAATAGCGCACTCCTCCGCGCCCGTCTTGGAAGGTACGGGGGGAGGTCTGTGCCGTGGGTAGTGATGAGTTTGTTTGCTTGCCTGGGAGCAGAGCAAAGTAACCCTCGTCCCGACATTGCTTCTTGCGAGCGCCAGGGAAACTGCCCCGTAAAACCAGGTTCAGGACGCATTCGACGACCTAGGTTTCGGCGTTTGTGTGTTGCGCCGTCGGGCGATACAGAATTTCATACTGGTTTTTGACAATAATAGAGATCAACGTTGAAGCTTTTGCGCCGTGCGGTCGGGACCTTATTTCAACATATGGAGCAGTCCAATCAAAGGCTTATGGTCCGTGAGCAGATGGAGGAGACCAGACAGCGAGGTCATCGGTCTCATCGGATTAGGGAAGGATGGGATGGGAAGTCGGCCGTGCCCTTTCAAAGGAACCATCCCGGCATTTGTCTGGAGGGATTCAGGGAAATCACGGAGAATCTAGATCAGGATGGCCAGACGCGGGATTGATCCGTCGTCCTCCCGAATGCGAGTCCAGTGTGCTAGGATAGCCAGGGCTCCCTTCTCCAACAGACTACAATGAATCTGAGCATTGTCCAAATGGCTCTGAGCACTATGGGACTTAACATCTATGGTCATCAGTCCCCTTGATCTTAGAACTACTTAAACCTAACTAACCTAAGGACATCACACAACACTCAGTCATCACGAGGCAGAGAAAATCCCTGACCCCGCCGGGAATCGAACCCGGGAACTGAGCATTGTCCAAATTTTTGGAAGCAAATGTCGTGGGGAGTTGTGTTTTGCCAATATTGTGAGATAAAACGACCCAGATGCCATGAGAAGAGGCATCGACTGCAAGCACAAATGGTTTGAGTGGATCGTAGTACATAAGGCAAAGTTACTGAAGCAGTGGATTTTTGAGTCGTTGAAAAGCCTGGTCACAGTCTTTGTCCGGTAGAACGGAACATTTTTACCTCGGAGGCAGTTCAGAGGTGCGGCAATTTGCGCCACATTAGGAATGAATTTTATGTAGCAAGTCAATTTTCCAGGAACAGCTTGCAGTTCACGTAAATTTCTAGGAGGTGTAAATCACTGAATTGCTTGCAAATGTTCCCTCGAAGGACAAGCACCATTGGTATCGATGATATGTTCTAAGTATTCTATCCCTGTGTCGAAAAATGAACACGTTTGAGGCCAACCTCAGTTGAAACTTGAAAGAGACTGTCAAAATGTTTAAGGTGGTGTTCCGCTGTTTGTCTGGAGACAATTTGTCATCAAAATAATTAAAACAATAAGGCACTTTGGACGTTACTTGTTTGAGAAATTTTTTAAACAACGCAGGCACGGAAGCCCTTCCGAAAGGTAGGCGTTGATATTCAAATAAGGCGACATGAGTATTCACAAAAAAATTTGTTTGTTTCTTTGTCCAGTGGTAACTGAAGATAACCTTCTGCAAGATCAGTTTTTGAGAAGAACTGTGCTCCCGCTAGCCGGCCGGTGTGGTCGAGCGGCTCTAGGCGCTACAGTCTGGAACCGCGCGACCGCTACGGTCGCAGGTTCGAATCCCGCCTCGGGCACGGATGAATGTTATGTCCTTAGGTTAGCTCTAAGTTCTAGGGGACTGATGACCTCAGCAGTTAAGTCCCATAGTGCTCAAAGCCAGCCATTTTGCTCCTGCTAGGCGATCCAAAATTTCCTCTATGCATGGGAACAGGTAGGAATAAATGACTGTGAATTTTCCGTGCATTTGAAATCCGCATTGACTTACGAATGGCGGCTAGGAGTAATGCCCACTGACTTTCTGAAATAGTTTTTAAGACACCAGCGTATTCCAGTCTGTGAATTTCGCTTGCCACGTCGTCTTGTAAGTGCATGCGGCACAGGGCGTGCGTGGCAAAATTTGGGTTGCGCCTTAGCTTTCAGTGCAGTGTCAGTGTGAAAATCTTTTGTACATCCCAGAGTACCGTCGAATAAATGTTGATACTTGTCACAGAGCTGTAGAATTGTGACATGGGAAACCTTTGTACCAATGACATGCTTAATGTACTGTATGTCTAATACGAAGGAATTCAAAGGTATGCGTGCCGAAAATATTTGAGCTCGTGCATCAGCGGACTTCAGCGACAGGGTCTTTCTTGGTTGTGTTTTTGTATTTTGCTGGTAAACGGTGTGTTCCAAGCACTTAAATCCTGTCGCCTCTATAGGCTGTGAGATGCAGACTTTATGCCTGCAAAGGTGGATGGCCATTTCTTTTTTATGTGTCTAGGTTAAGCAACGTGACACATGGTCAGGTATCTAGTTCGAACGACACTGACTGGTTACAAATTTGAATTGTAATCCACAGTTTGCGGTGTGGTCTCGTCCATTCCGTGTTGTGAAAAACTGTTCTCCGTGTTCATCTTCGCGTTTGAGCACTTTCGTGCATTTCGAGATTGGGAGAGCCTTTTTTGAAGTGTGTTGTATTCGCATTAAACGGACGTGTGTGTGTTTCTGCGTCTTCGCTTGTCTGATTTTTGAGCAGGAGGAGATGCAAAATCTGAAAATGAAATGACATTGATTTCCATCCGTTTCTGCTTTGCAGTATTCCAGCCCAAAACAGAGGAGGGCTTTCTAGTCTTTTGCAGGCAGACCAAAACAGAGGAGGGCTTTCTAGTCTTTTGCAGGCAGACCGGTTTTGTATGTCCTGTTCAATGATAAAAAATGCATTGAGCTTGTCTGAAGAAGCAATTCTTCCGATCACGTGTGACATAGCATTCCACACATAACTTCACTTTGCGCGGAGCTGGGGCTAAGTAATTAGAGTTGTGCCGGCGTGGCAAACGCTGAGAGTAGTGTGTCCAGCCTAGCTTACACGGTCCTGACTTGCGAGTGCTGGGGCCGGAGCTGTGGCTATGGTGTGGTTTGTCAGTCTCAAGTGAAACGCTAACTGGCAGAGAGAAATCTTGCTCAGCTAAGTCTTGAACTTCTAGTGAATCGATTACTGTAAGCACTTCCCTGTCACTATGGTTGCGGTACTGTAGAATTTCGGCCATCAATCTCTTATCTGATAGATTCTGAATAACACCCACAGACACAATTTAATTTACAAAATCGAGTCATGCCCTGCTGTTTGACTGTGGCCGCGGTGGTCTAGCGGTTCTAGGCGCTCAGTCCGGAGCCGCGCGACTGCTACGGTCGCAGGTTCGAATCCTGCCTCGGGCATGGGTGTGTGTGATGTCCTTAGGTTAGTTAGGTTTAAGTAGTTCTAAGTTCTAGAGGACTGATGACCACAGATGTTAAGTCCCATAGTGCTCAGAGTCCTGCAATTTGACAATCCGTTATTTATAGGACTGATCAAATGGCTCTGAGCACTATGGGGCTCAACTGCTGAGGTCATAAGTCCCCTAGAACTTAGAACTACTTAAACCTAACTAACATAAGGACAACACACACATCCATGCCCGAGGCAGGATTCGAACCTGCGACCGTAGCGGTCGCGCGGTTCCAGACTGTAGCGCCAGAACCGCTCGGCCACCAGCGGCCGCCTATAGGAATGATCACTACTATGTTGCGTGCTGAAAAATTTATACCGTTCAACAGCATCGTGTATTTGGTTCAAAATGTTCAAATGTGTGTGAAATATTATGGGACTTAACTGCTGAGGTCATCAGTCCCTAACCTTACACACTACGTAACCTAAATTATCCTAGGGACAAACACACACACATGCCCGAGGAAGGACTCGAACCTCCTCCGGGACTGTATTTGGTTCAAATGGTTCAAATGGCTCTGAGCACCATGGGAATAAACATCTGCTGTCATCAGTCCCCTAGAACTTAGAACTACTTAAACCTCACTAACCTAAGGACATCACACACATCCATGCCCGAGGCACGATTCGAACCTGCGACCGTAGCAGTCGCGCGGTTCCGGACTGAAGCGCCTAGAACGGCTCGGCCAACGCGGCGCCATCGTGTATTTGACTCACAAAGAATTCGCCTAATCTTGTAATTATGACCTCATAGGGCTGGGTTTGGGGCTAACTGATGTGAAACATTTTCAAAAATGGTTCAAATGGCTCTGAGCACTATGGGAATTAACATCTGCGGTCATCAGTCCCCTAGAACTTAGAACTACTTAAACCTAACAATCCTAAGGACATCACACACATCCATGCCCGAGGCAAGATTCGAACCTGCGACCGTAGCGATCGAGCAGTTCCTTACTGTAGCGCCTAGAACCGCTCGGCCATCCCGGCCGGCGAACAATTTCACTAGGAGGCGGTAGGTGTACGCTCCTACACATGAAAAGGAAAATGCACGACGTGATTGACCTGTGACTTTACAGGCGTCGAAAATGTTGATGCAGCTGTGTTATGTATTCTTTCCATGTTTCCTTCGTCTTATCGATCTGCCGGAGGGACGCGGGAGGCAGCTGAATTCTTTCTTTAGCTTCTGGAGCCTCTTGCTTTTGAGCTGATTGCGCTTGTACGAGGCAAGAAACTCCTGACAGCACTTCTCTTATTTCTTGACTCCGAAACTGAACAAGAGATGTTAGATGCTCCTCTGCACTTACATGTTGCTCTCCCTGGTTTGTCATGATTTCTCAAATATCTCAACTTTTGTATTTCAAAACACACACACACAAAATAATTCAATAGAAAGTATAAAAATTGCCCTGTTCTGGCGTCCGAAGCTTCATATCCTGTTGCTCGTCCCCAGTGAGTTATGAATACCTTGCACGTTGTATGGTTCTTTAGTGGATACCGGAGAGAAGAACAGATGCTGTTCATGAACAGAGTTCAGATATTAATTTATTTTACATCTAGTATCAAACAGTAAAAATAACACATAACTCTGTTGTTGTAGCTGAAGCGACATTTACTAACAGTGGCTTTGAATGTTGAAACATATACAGATACTGCAGATTTACAAATCAGTCAGTCTTCAATACAATAACCACTCAGTAGATTACGGCACTATGAAAGTCTGTAAATGTTATTCAGATGGCAAACACACAAAATGGGCTCAGCGCACGAATATTCGAACTTAGTACACCCGGTGCTGGAGCTCCAGACAGGGGATGCTTGCATCTCATTGGTAGCGGCGTAATCGTTCGCGCCGCTGTGGCGGCTGTTGGAAACGCGGCGGAGTAACTGGCGGCGCGCATATTTGAAAGTGCGGCCGACCAGATAGCGGCCGATATCACAAAATCACGACAAAGAACTAACATTTGATATAAAATTTTAGAAGAGAGGTGATTAATTGCTGCTGATGGTTGGTATGTAGTTTAGGTGCTGTCTGCATGCTCATCGGATCAGACCGTGTAATGAACAATTACTAACTACAGTAGAACACTTGTACACCAGTCATCAAAGGAAACATTGTAACTGACGAAATATTGGTCCAATGGGCAAGCAACTGTTCTGGAATGAAGGTAACTTCAAAATTCTGAACAACTAGTGGTCGGTCGTTATACACTACTGGCCATTAAAGTTGCTACACCAAGAAGAAATGCAGATGATAAACGGGTATTCATTGGACAAATATATTATACAAGAACTAACATGTGATTACATTTTCACGCAATTTGGGTGCATAGATCCTGAGAAATCAGTACTCAGAACAACCACCTCTGACCTTAATAACGGCCTTGATACGCCGGGGCATTGAATCAAACACAGCTCGGATGGCGTATACAGGTACAGCTGCCAATGCAGCTTCAACACGATATCACAGTTCATCAAGAGTAGTGACTGGCATATTGTGCCGAGCCAGTTGCTCGGCCACCATTGACCAGACGTTTTCAATTGGTGAGAGATCTGGAGAATGTGCTGGTCAAGGCAGCAGTCGAACATTTTATGTATCCAGAAAGGTCCGTTCAGGACCTGCAACATGCGGTCGTATATTATCCTGCTGAAATGTAGGGTTTCGCAGGGATCGAATGAAGGGTAGAGCCACGGGTCGTAACACATCTGAAATGTAACGTCCACTGTTCAAAGTGCCGTCAGTGCGAACAAGAGGTGTCCGAGACGTGTTGAAACGTCCCCTTTGAACAATTATACATGACTGTGCTTAAACTGACACGCAATATTTGTAGTGTAACGCAATCTGACTTTCAAAAATCCGTACAAAAGAATGGCCCTGACTAACATTAACCTATACGTTTCACAAATCACTTACCTCACAAAAATCTTCGTTACTCGAACTACTGCAATACAGCGAGCACCACTACTGCCAGCAAAATAAAAGATTCAAACTATTGAAGGCACTAACTACTGATAGGCACAGTTAGCAAAAGAAAGATTTTGATAGAGAACAAAGAATGTATTTACCTTAATACTGTTCATAAGTCATAATATATATATCAGTCCATGAATTCAATATTATAAATTTACTTTTTCTGATGCACACACGTCCAGATCGTCCGCTTTCTAAATTCCGCCATCTCTCTCCCCACATCCACCACTGTGGCGGCTCACCTCCAACTGCGCAACGCTACGTGCTGTTAACATCCAGCTGCCCAACACTACAATGGCAGACAACAATGCAAGCTAGCCACAGACTGCACACAGCACAGCCAGTGATTTTCATACAGAGCGCTACGTGGCGTTACCAATAAGAAAACCTAAACAGCATACTTACATAGCCCCCATGCTCCCCACAAAAAAATTTTACAAATTATTTTGGGCACTGGCCAATGCATATTTGTTAAAAATTGTTTCAACATTACAATAACAAAGAAATCATATGCACACACTTATTGATACAATGTTGGTCAAAAGCTAAAATTTTCTCACAGTCCATAAAGACAGTCCTGATCATTCATCACAGTAAAATTGCAGTGTTTTTCTTTTTTTTTTTTCAAAGTCTGAGCAGTAAAAGAAAATGCAAACAGAAGTAGTGGATTTTCGTGCAGTCTTGAAGAAGTAGTGTTGTCCTCCCAACAGAAAGACAGTGCTGACTCTTGACATGCAGACAGGTAATGGGCCACAACAGAGCGAACCCACAGCAGAGTCAGTCTAAGTTTTGAAGAATATTGGTAGGTAGGTCATCACAGAGTAGACCCACTGTAGTCCTGGTAGAGATTACGGTATTGGTGGGCAACCAGAGGTGTAGACCCAGTGCAGTCCTTGTAGAAATAATGGTATTGGTGAGTCATCAAAGGTGTAGACCCACTTCAGTCCTTGTAGAGACGGCCAGGAGGCCTTCTGTTGCGACTGTGCAGGTGCACAATCACCATTGAAGAGTCTTGCGGACAATATAGCAAGTCCATAAACCACCACTTGTGCACTCATGAAGTTTTTGGAATTGTCCTTAGAACCAGCAATGCTGTTAACCAGTCCCTTGCTGAATTATCAACACATGTCCAAACACTAACAGTCCTCTTTTTTTCACATATTGTGCATTTACTATGACCAACAGAACTGTGTGCAGTGAAATGAATGCTTACAAGTTACTTAATTTGATAAACTGGTGTCAATTACAATTTTATAACATGAGAATACAATTACAGAGGTACAGAAAACATCATTAAAAACATAATAATACAGATAACATTTGTAGTAATACAGGCTTTACAAAAGAATAGAAATAAACATATACATCAGTGTTACAAGAATTATGACATAAGTAAATATATAAAATAATGAGAATAGTTTTCGAAACATTAATTTCACATATGAGCATTGAAACAGAACAGAATTAATAATGTCTAAACATCTTTACAAAGTAAATAACATTTTATTAATGCAAATTATATCTGAGGATAACAGTATTCCTCATCATAGTGAATGTAGCTTAGTACTAGAAAAATTCTACAACGTGAATCTTAGTAGCTAAACACATAAAAACAGGAAAAACACAAATACACAAGAGTACACAAACACATAGCAGAATAACACAGGAGGAAAGGACAGGGTTTGTTTTTAGTGTAACATTTGGTACTGCAGTCCAACCCAAAACTTCATTCCATAGATCTTTCGTCTTATTTCAACATTTGTTTACAGCAAAAAATCCTAATCAAGCATGCTTTCTGTATTTATGTGTTCACATAGTTCTTACCTCATTATTTATTTTCCATTATCTTACCTCATTATTTATTTCCATGAAAATCCTACCTATACCTGCCTTCTGTACTTTTTTCATATAACTTCTCAATGCATTTCTTCCAATTCATCACAACTCATTCGCTTATATAGTCTACCCCCTCTTAAGCTAACTTAAACCTACTGAGCTCAGATGCTAAACTCAGGGACGAGACAATGCAGCAGCACAAAACAATTAATACAAACAGAAATGAACAAAAAATGGAAATTGTCAAAGCAATCAGCAATATACATAAATTAGGGAAGCAAATGCAACATTACAACTAATATGAGCCAATGTCAAGCAATAGTAAAACTGGCTTAACAGAGTAATACAAAGTGAAATTCAGTAGCACTATGCCTGGAAAACAGCAGCAGCAAATGCATTAACTTATATCGAAACATGTCAAAGCTCAAGCAGAAAAAATATTACAGTAAAGATGGCCATATCTAATACCTATGTCACATCTTAACACTAGAGTGATGCATCACCTTGACTTACTCTAGCAGACAACTTACCAAACCGTTAAAAAATTATTTTTGCAGTTCCTGTGAAGGGAAATATCTATTTGTGCTCTCTTTTCTACGAAAGTACATCATAAAATTATTCTTTACTGGGTCTGTAGACAGAAAACAGTGATATTAGTACATCTATTAAATTTTATTTTAACCAATGCTGCAGTGCAGCAAGAAACTAGATATTATACAAAATGAGCAATCTCTCAACTACAAACACAATAGATGTAAAATGTTTCTCATTATTTCATTAGGCATTTTAGTAAATATCATAAATTACGAGCTCCACTGTGTAATCATATGTTTTCAAGTTTGAGCGTGTCATATTTGCGATGCTTTCTACAAAGAAATGTCAATAGCGATTATAATGGCCTCTTTTTTTTCACCTAATGGCTTTCCTTTTTCAGACGACTAACTCTCAGCTGGGCGCCCAAAACGCATTACGTCAAGGTCACTTACCTTTCTTAACGAAATATTTACGACAGCAGTTTCCGCTACAGTGACAGTCTCATATAAAAAAGTTCACAGGTCGAGAATTTGCGTTGCAAATGTGTAGAAACAAAATCCTATGAATATAACAGTGTGCAAAAAATTTTCGCCTGCATTGTGATACATTTACGCATTTACACACATTTCATAACTCTTAAAGTACGATTCTCAGCTTATTGATCATAAACATACCTCAACAGCATAATACACATCGTCATCGTAATAATAACATCATAACAGATCAATCACATCTCAAAATCGTCGCATCTTCTTTCAATAATTTCAAGAGCTTCAATAAAATCATCTACCTCAAACGTACTTCAAAAATCATGGTCCCTTACCAAATACATCAATCAAAGCTCTCATAGTATCACAATGGTTCCGAAAAAATATGAACACTTCACAAAGTACAGACAAAATACAGTTTCATCAGTGTGAAGTTATCCAACTGTGTAATTATGTAAACATCTGTCACTGACGTAGTAAAATAAATGTTTGTCTCTCTCAGTTAAATGAGAAATATGGTACCGACGTGTAAAGTTGTATAAGCAAATACCATATTAGCTAGGGCTCCTTGTGCTTGCCAAACACATGGTACACAAAGTAAGCGTGTACCCCCCTGAGGATTAATGTAATTATACCCTCAGGTGTTACGGATTACAGCAATGGAATGAAATGTATCACGGAAAACCTTTATATCATTGTAATTCAAAAATCTTTAAAAATAAATGTTTTAAGTACAAAATTAATCACTCAAATATGTGTACTGTAGCGCTAAACTGTGCGTCTTGTTGTAAGATAATCTCTGTGGAAGTGTTGTAGTTATCGCCCTCTGAAAGCTAAGTACTTACCTCATGATAAACAAAAGTGAAATGCTATGAGTATAGATATTGTAGTTATTACGTACATTACCGTGATCAAGAAAGTACTATACTGTAACGTATTGTTGTGCTATGAAAAAGGCTGTCACATTGTAGCTATACCACAAAAGTTACTACTAAAACATGTTTTCCTTTCCAGAAGAATTCAGAAAATCTCTGCAGGTATAAAACAGAAACACCACAAAAGCAACATTGTAAATTGTCACTCATTAGTAGCGTCGTGATAAAATCGTGTAGCTGTCACATAAACTAACCACTGTGTCATCTGGTATCTCACAGAAAGTACTTTAAATCCAGAATGTATTTTCAAGTAAACCAAAATGTTGCATTAAAATCTCATTAGCAGTACCAGTATACGTTCTAAGTATGTAAGCCTGATAGTCTTAACGTAATCGTGCAACTAACAAGCAAGAATGTACAAATAACAACACTGTGTCGTCTGTTCACTATAACAATCCATTCGTAATTTCTGTTTAAATAAGTTCTCTTGGTTCTTGACTGGATAGTTAACTTCAAAACATTGTTGAATGTTATCAGTTTCTCAGTGTGACAAATTGTACTAGTAGCATGAAGTGAAAAGTTTTATGGCAAAGACTAAGTTAAAAAACAGATTATCTTTCAATAAACGGTTTTACATGTGAAATGTGGTGTAAACCTTTACTCTTTCTAGTATGCAGAGCTCCAGCTTCAACGGAATTATCATGTGGGATATGGTACATTGGTAAAGAATGCTCAAATTTTTCTCAGGGTTAGCGTTATGGTATTTTTCTCTGAGTCAGTTGGCGCACGTGGCTGCCTGCGGTGCGAGTCATTGTCTGTCTCTTTGATGGCGCGCGTCGTTATTGGGATTAGGAGAACTAACTTACCGAGAGGGCCGAGCCCTATTTGAATCCTGCCAGTTCTGATGAAATTCAGGTCTGTCGTTACGATTATATCGTTTGTCGTCATGTCGGTAGTTCCTGTAGCTTCTTTCTTGTCGGTTAAGTGGTGGAGAATTTCTCCATGAATTATCTCTGCGTGGTGGACCGTTGTGTCTGAAGTTATTCTGTCTCCCGTGATAATAATAGTTCTGGTTGCCATATTGTCTGTTTCTATGATTGTCTCTGTGATAGTCATTACTGCAGAGAGGTGATCTTTCCCTGTAATAATTACTACTCTGCCAACGGTTGTCATACGGGTGGTGTCTGATTTGGTCATGATTTATGTTGGAAGAATAGCCTTGTCGTGTCCATTTATTATTTCTGTCACCACGGAATTGTGACGGATGTGACCTGTAGTTGTCCGCAGCTCGTGGTGGTGCGGTAGCGCTCTCGCCTCCCACGCCCGGGTTCGATTCCCGGCGGGGTCAGGAATTTTCTCTGCCTCGTGATGACTGGGTCTTGTGTGATGTCCTTAGGTTAGTTAGGTTTAAGTAGTTCTAAGTTCTAGGGGACTGATGACCATAGATGTTAAGTCCCATAGTGCTCAGAGCCATTTGAACCATTTTTTTGACCTGTAGTTGTTGTGCTCCTGTTTTCGCGTTCCGTAATTGTCAGTGTCAATTTCCAATTCTTGTAACAGTCCCTGAAAAGCTTCAATGTCGTCTTTGTAACGTCCTGCCAAAATAATAAGTCGTAAATGTTCAGGCAATTTTATTAAGCAAATGCGGATGAGTTCTGAGGGGCTGTAAGGGTTTGACAGGTACTGATTCTAGTGCAACATGTCTTCAAAATATTTAACAAGACTGGAAAATTCAGATTGTTCGAAATGTTTCAACATTATGATGCTATGGTTTACTCGGTCTTGTGTAGCTTGAGACCAATACGCTGAGAGGAAGGCATGATAAAATTCTCCTTCACTGTGACAATCGTGAATGACCGATCACATTCTTTCAGCTGGTTCATTCTCTAAGTAGCCACACATAAATTATAATCTGTGCTCTAATGACCAGTTGGGAGGAAAACAATGAGAGAATTTATGGAGCCACGATGTGGATGAATGTCCTTGCCAGAATTCTTAAATGTTTTGAATTTACGTGTAGTAATGAATAGCTTATAGTCAAAATCATCGTGTCAGCGAGTAGCATACCGGTGATTGTTACGTCGTGTCGGCGGTTCCATCTCAAAATTCGGTGCACCTTGCCAATTTCTTTCATAATTTCCGAAATGCCCTGTGTTATTATTTTGTGGCTTTTCCGTATTTCTAAGTCCCTCTTCCCGTGTTGGAGCGCGAGTGTCCTCTGAAATATGTAATTTTTATATTACTTGTGCCAACTAATCTTGTACCTCCCGGATTTCTCTTTTGTGTTGCGTATTAAATTGATTCTGATTTTGTTTGAATTTCTTAATTTGTTCATACTCTTCTGTGTCAGTGATGGCTACAGGTCTTCTGTCATTCAGATCATCATCTAACTTTGCAGATAAGTCAGTGAACTGATCCGAAAGTTAGGCTACTTCCTCCGATAGTGTACTTATTTCCTCAGTGTGTTTTTCTGAACCAAGTTTCAGAGTGTCTATTTGTGTTGAAATCGTATCTACTGTGTCCTTTAAGTTTTCCTGAGTTTTTGCAAGTTGCATAACCGAATCGGTAGATGCAACTGAGTCAATTCTAACTTGCAAGGTCTCATGATTTTCATGAACAATAGTTTGCAGTTCTTTTATGGCTGCTTCGTGATTCTGTAATGTATTTTCATGCCGCGAAAAAATAGGTTGGAAATGCTCACAAATTTGTGTTTTTACGTCATTACAGACTTTTTGACATTTCTATTCGATTTTATGTAACTCAGTAGTTAAATCTTCACGTGTTTGTTCAAGCGTATGTTTCACTGAATCTAACTTTTGAAGCTTTTGTTCCATTGTGTCTAACTTTTGTAGTCTTTGTCCCATTTGTTTCATTAACTGTAATAACAATGCACTGGTGTCTGAAACATGTTCCTCAGTGCTTTTCGGCAGTGAAGCTGCACCGGCAACATTCACATTTTGACAAGCGGAAAATGTGTCTTGACTTATTTGAGAAAACGGTGAGGACCCAAAACCTGAATCTGCAGTATTTGCAAGATTGTGTCCTGTCCTCCCGATTCCTGAGGCGGGCTGTTGCCGACCGATCGATCGATAATGCTTTCCTGTTCACTAATTGTTTCACTGTCTACACCCTACGCACAATTACCAAATTACTATGTTGAACATTAGTTAATTCATTACACGGTGGCGCTAACACACTGCTTTCGTCTTCACTGTCATTTCTCAGTTTACTTTGGAACCTAGTATTACGTTTTTCACATTCCATAATTGTCACAATATTTCACACTATAACACAGAAAAGCACAATTTGAAGAGCAAAATAAGAAAACACATTAACATAGCACTGAAAATATCTCGATAATTGCAAGCGCAGCTGCGAAATACTTGGTGCAAATCTACATGCATGCCACAACTGTTTTACTGTACAACAATGAAAAACTACAACTACAAAGGAAATTCTCTCTATGATTACGCGCTAGCAATAAACAATAGCTACACTAATTACACAAACAACAAGAAAAAAATCAGAAGATTCCTGTGAGGTATCCTCGGCTAAGGGTCGACATATGAAACGTCCCATTAGAACAATTATACATGACTGTGCTTAAACTGACACACAATATTTTTAGCGTAACGCAATCTGACTTTCAAAAATCCGTACAAAAGAATGGCCCTGACTAACATTAACCTATACGTTTCACAAATCACTTACCTCACAAAAATCTTCGTTACTCGAACTACTGCAATACAGCGAGCACCACTACTGCCAGCAAAATAAAAGATTCAAACTACTGAAGGCACTAACTACTGATAGACACAGTTAGCAAAAGAAAGATTTTGATAGAGAACAAACAATTTATTTACCTTAATACTGTTCAAAAGTCATAATATATATATCAGTCCATGAATCCAATATTATAAATTTACTCTTTCTGATGGACACACGTCTAGATCGTCCGCTTTCAAAATTCCGCCATCTCTCTCCCCACATCCACCACTGTGGCGACTCACCTCCAACTGCGCAACGCTACGCGCTGTTAACAGCCAGGTGCCCAACACTACAATGGCAGACAACAATGCAAATTAGCCACAGACCGCACACAGCACAGCCAGTGATTTTCATACAGAGCGCTACGTGGCGTTACCAATAAGAAAACCTAAACAGCCAACTTACACTGTAACCAATGGCACCCCATACCATCACGCCGGGTGATACACGAGTGCGGCGATGACGAATACGCGCTCCCAATGTGCGTTCACCGCGATGTCGCCAAACACGGATGCGACCATCGTGATGTTGTAAACAGAACATGGATTCATCTGAAAAAATGACGTTTTGCCATTCGTGCACCCAGGTTCGTGGTTGAGTACACCATCACAGACACTCCTGTCTGTGATGCAGCGTCATGTGTAACCGCAGCCACGGTCTCCGAGCTGATAGTCCATGCTGCTGCAAACGTCGAAGAACTGTTCGTGCAGAGGGTTGTTGTCTTGCAAACGTCCCCATCTGTTGACTCAGGGATCGAGACGTGGCTGCACGATCCGTTACAGCCATGCAGATAAGATGCCTGCCATCTCGAGTGCTAGTGATACGAGGCCGTTGGGATCCAGCACGGCATTCCGTATTACCCTCCTGAACCCACCGATTCCATATTCTGCTAACAGTCACTGGATCTCGACCAACGCGAGCAGCAATGTCGCGATACGATAAACCACAATCGCGATATGCTACAATCCGACCTGTATCAAAGTCGGAAACGTGATGGTACGCATTTCTCCTCCTTACACGAGGCATCACACCAACGTTTCACCAGGCAACACCGGTGAGCTGCTGTTTGTGTATGAGAAATCTGTTGGAAACTTTCCTCATGTCAGCACGTTGTAGATGTCGTCACCGGCGCCAACATTGTGTGAATGCTCTGAAAGCTAATCATTTGCATATCACAGCATCTTCTTCCTGTCCATTAAATTTCACGCCTGTAGCACGTCATCATCGTTGTGTAGCAATTTTAATGGCCAGTAGTGTAGTACTGAAGTTTAGCAGCATACGTGTACCGAAAAAAAGATACATCTATAAGCTCTACATTATGTTAGATGTGACATACGCTGGTTGGTGCATCTGCAGTTCTCTGTAGCTTCAGCTGTCAACGGTATCCAAGGTACACGCCATTCCCTCGGTTAGACCCTCCAATGAGTACACAGAAAAGTAGCAGTCCAGTTCAATATCTGATCAAAAATATCCGGACAACCCAATGTAGTGAGGAATTGACCAGCTGATGTCACGAGAGGCATGCCCGCCACTATAAAAGGACATAGGGAGTACTGTGTAGTCGGTAGAGAGGGAGTAATAACAGGATGTGTCGGCTAGGAGAGCTCAGCGACGTTGGATGCGGACTAGTCATTGGACGCCATCCGAATAACAGATCTATCAGGGACATTTCAATCCTTCTAAAGCTGCCAAAGAATGACTGTTGGTAATTTGACGGTGAAGTACAAAAGCGAAGAACAGTCACAACAAACCGAGACCAGGTAGACTTCATGTACAGACAGAATGGGACCATTGAGCATTGCGGGGAGTGGTAGTAAAAAATCGCACGAAATCAGCAGAAGCAGTGCTACCTGAAACTCTTTCTCAGAAAAGAAAGCTAATTATATCCATATAGACGGTGGACACTTGTTACAAAACAGCAGAACAGTCTCTGTATGTCCATCTTTTCAGAGATGATTGCGGGACTCGGCTATTGAATACAAAATGTCAGATCAGCCGTCTAATTTCCATATTGTATTCTATTGGGCTACCAGTTTCGGCGATTTACTACGCCATCTTCCGGCTCTCTGACCGATGTGTAGGAAGATTCCAATCTCGGTTCAGGTCAAAATAGGGGCCAGCATTCAAAGATTGGTGTCTGTAGATTTCTGCTTGATGTGGAATGAGTTGCACGCAAATGGTTTCATATTTGACTGTAGACACGGCGAAACCAGTATATACTTCAGTTTCGTCGTTTTGTGAGTTCCTGAGTCGTGTATGAAATGAAAGTTTTGGCAGCTGCACGTCGCACAAGTTGTGAGTTAAAGCTTCTTGCGTGGAATCGCTGCATAAGAAACGTGTTTCGATTCGTGACTTGATGAAGAAAAGACGTCAGCTCGGTTGCTCAGCATCCTTGCTGAAATTGTGGTGTCACCGCCAGACACCACACTTGCTAGGTGGTAGCTTAAATCGGCCGCGGTTCATTTAGTACATGTCGGACCCGAGTGTAGCCACTGTGTGATCGCAGACCGAGCGAACTGAACTGAAATTACATATCATATTGCGTGCCTTACAATCGAGAACACTCGGCATGCTATAAGATGCGGTTTTAGTTGGTGATGGCGCTATTTCATTAACACCAGTAATTATCAACATTAACAGTAATACTTATTAACATTAGCAACAATAAATATTCGAAGCAGGCCGCATTAAGAAGACAATGGTTTGCAGAATGCTCGCTTGAAGATAGATCTGTACAGTGGCAATATTTTAAAATTCTAACATATGTGAATGGGGAGCACTGCAGCGACGTTTTAGATAGATGAATACTGAATAAAGAATGCAGCTTCTTGAATTTGTATAGCCTTCCCTCCTGTCAACAATGTTCCTTAACAAAGAGTTGGGCAACTCCAACGATGGGATTTTAGTCTTGTAGACGAGAAAATTGCCACAGCTGGAATTACACTTGCTTGTATTTTTCTTAATTCAGTTGTATATATG